>NC_072466.1:13628362-13823362 GCF_027596085.1 Anoplopoma fimbria
AATAAGTGCTACAAATTACTACGAATAGGATAAGTGCAGTAAACGACTACGAATTCAATAAGTGCAGCGAACTGATACGAATACAATAAGTGCAACAACTAATACGAATGCAATAAGTGCTACGATGAAGGCTCAGGGTAGTGCTTCTTGAAGAGGTGAGTTTTCAGCCTGCTCCGAAAGATGGGCAGTGACTCTGCTGTCCTGACGTCAGTGGGGAGTTCATTCCACCACTGAGGGGCCAGGACAGAAAAAAGCTGTGACCGGGTGGATCGGCCGCACTACTGGATAGACTTTTAGTGCAATTTTTCTTGGACTTTTGTTAAATTAAAATAAAACATGAGAATTAGAATTATTCATTATTCTGTTAGGGGCGGCTATTGATTTTAAGACCTTCGATTACCTGCCATTTATTTACTTGATTTATCAGTTTAATTGTTTGCTCTGTAAAATGTCAGAAAAAAAGTGGAGCCCAAGGTGACATAATTAAATTGCCTATTTTGTATGAGCTAGAACCAGTTAAATTTTGGCAATTTTGCTTTAAACATATCTTCAGTGGTATACAATTTTTTTTTTTTGTTGATGAAATGATTGTTTCCGCTTTAATCCTGCCACCTTACAGGTTGTTGAAGACGGCTATGAGTTCTTTGCCAAGCGACAGCTGGTAACGCTGTTCTCTGCCCCCAACTACTGCGGGGAGTTTGACAATGCAGGTGGCATGATGAGTGTGGACGAGTCCCTTATGTGCTCCTTTCAGGTAAAGACCTCTCCGTTTGTTGTGAGGTTACATAAACCCTAAATTTGTGGACTTAAAATGTGCTTATCAGGACCATCATCCTTTCTTTCAGATCCTGAAGCCGTCAGAAAAAAAAGCAAAATACCAATACGGAGGGGTGAATTCAGGACGCCCTGTCACCCCACCTCGCACCGCTCAGGCACCAAAAAAGAGGTGAGCGGCTGGCCCTGACTCTCCTGCTCCTCCCCCGGCTAATCAGTGGCCTACGTTCCTGCAGGCTGCCTCAAACACTCCAGCCTTCTCTCAGTCAGCTTGTTCATTTGTAAACAAAAACAAAAAAAAAAACTCCAGGAGTGTCTTTTTTGCTTGTTCTGTGGGTATTTTTATGAACTTGTGTGTGATATTTTTCAATTTCTTATTTGATGTCATGGTCTGCATTAACTCAGCCCTGCTACTAGCTCCATTCAGCAATATTTAAACCAAACTCTTGTGGAATGGGCAAGATGTTAAGAAAAGATGCTTCTCTTCCTTCACATTAACAATTTTCATAGTGATAATGTGAATGCATGCACGCTTGTGAGATTGCGACTGGTTCTTTGCTCTGGCCAATGTAAAATCCATAAATTCTCACCGACAACTAGGCTAATTGTTTCTCGTCCTACTGCCATTTCCCACTAGAAGTTCTACACTGCTTAATTGAATAGTTTTACATTTTGGGAAACATGCTTATATACCTTCTTAAAAGGGTTAGATAAGGAAGTCAGGAACATCAGCTGCTGACTAACTTAGCTTAACATAAAGACTGGAAACGGGGAAACAGTTAGTCTGGTTCCGTTATCTGTAACAACATCCACCTACCAGAAACACAGTGTTTGTGTTGCTGGTATCAAATTTTTTTTTGTACAGAGTAAATAAACTTGAATAACAAACATGAAGCATCATCTTCTTATCTACATAAACTCTTGGCAAGAACACAATTGAACATATTTTCCAAAATGGACATTTCTTTAAAGAATTGCAAGTTAACGATTGCCATGACCTTCGACTAAAGAATGTTTTATCCTCAAAGAGATATCAATAATATCCAGATATTTTGATGATATAAAAATGAATATTGCCAAAATATTGCCATTTGCAATGATAATTGTGTAAAAGCCAATAAAGCCTATTTCAACCTATTTGAAAGTTCACAGCCATCTATGCTGTACCTTCCCTTGGACATTCATATTTTATTAGATGCTCAAAATTAGATCCATTTTCTTTATCAATCTAATGACTGAAGGGGCAAGTGCAGAATGTCCACTGTGGTTAGAATAACCAGATGAAATAGTTTTAAATTATTATTTTCAGTTCTGATGTAAATTCTGTATGTGGGAACCAAACATCAGTAAGGCAAGTACAGTAGGTGTGTAGAAAAGTAGACAGATATGACAAACATGGCGGAATGGCAAAATTGTGTTACAGTACAGGATTTAAAAGTAGTCAGTACATTCATGCTAACAGCAGTAGATGTTGACCTCTCATACACTGAACATTGTTGCCTGTCACAATAACAACTTATGTTGGACAATGTATTTTCCCAGAAATAATTGCGATATACCATTTTATTGTCTTATTATATTAATATTATTATATTGTTATTTTAAGATACTTTTATGCCACTCGTATAATGATAATTTAATAGCATACACCCTTTCAAAGAGCAATGAACTTAATTCACACACTGCAGAAGTCTTGTAATGAAAGGGAAAACCCTGCTGTTTATTCTTGCATCATGTTGGCTAAAATGTTGATCACATTCTTATGTAAACATGCATGTAAACATAACGTGGAATATTGAGGTCAGCAAAAATGATTGAGTTCATGTCAATTTATCATACCATAAGTTGACAACGTAAAAAGTATTGAAGTAATGTCCATATATTGTATAAGTCGTTAACGTGATTATCGCATCAGGCCTACTTAATTGCATGACATTGTAAAGAGGTCAAAGTCATCAAGGCAAGACGATGTTTTTTTGATTATTGTTGGCTAGTTATATTGGTTTTATATTTCCAACTCCTTAATGAACACTGAAGCAACATATTTTTTATTTATCTAAATCTTGCCTTTTGACTTGTAAATCTATTGGTCTTCAAGTTAGAAACAGTATGTTCAGATGTTTTGAGATTTGTACGAGTTTGTTTGAAACGAGTGAAATAAAAGGTGTTGAGCCTGTTCTCTCTATTTCTCTTTAATTAAGCTGCTGAATAACACAAGTATGTCAAAAGAAAAAAACAAGTCATAGTATAATATGTTGTAAAACATAACATTTTTTACATTATTGTATATAAGATAAGATAATCCTTTATCAGTCCCACAACTGGGAAATTTGCAAGATATCATAGTATAGGATATCGAAAACGTAAAAAGAAAAAACATTTAAAAAAAGTCATACTATAGTACGTTGTAAAAAGTCATAGTATAGTGTGTCATAAAAAGGTAATACAAATGTCTTAGTATTGTTTGTCGTAGAAAGTAAAAATAAATATCTTAGTATAGTATGTCAAAAAAGTCATAGTATAGTATGTTGAAAAATGACAAAAAATTATAGTATAGTAAGTTGTAAAAAGTCATACAAATGTCATAGTATAGTATGTCGAAAAAAGTACAAAAATAAATCATAGTATAGTATTTTGCAGAAGGTCATTAAAAAGTTATTGTAAAGAATATCAAAAGAGTAAAAAAAGTCATAGTAGTGTGTCAAACAGTCACAGTATTGCATGTTGAAAAAAAAAGTGCATAGTATAGTATGTCATAAAAAGTAAAGAAAGTCAAAGTATAGTATGTTAAAAAAAGTCATAGTATAGTATGTTAAAAAAAAGTCATAGTATAGTAAATCGTAAAAGGTTGTACAAAAGTCATAGTATAGTATGTCGACAAAAGTACAAAAATAAATCATAGTATAGTATGTTGCAGAAAGTCATTAAAAAGTAATTGTAAAGAATATCGAAAGAGAAAAAAAAAGTCATAGTATAGTATGTCAAAAAAGTCATAGTATGGTATTTCAATTTTTTTTTACAAAAAAAGTCACATATAGTATGCTGTAAAATTTCATGGTACAGTAGGTCAAAAAAAAGAGAAAATAGCCATAGTATAGTATGTTAAATAAAGTCAAAAATGTCATAGGATAGTATGTCAAAAAAATTGAATAACTCATATTGGAGTATGTTGAGAGAAGCCATAAAAATGTTGAACCAGACAAGAATAAAGGTCATGAATAAACATTTATTTACAAGGCAACATAAAAGAACAGAACAAACATTGGATATCAGTAATCAGTAATTGTCAACTGTTGTGTATATGCGAAAATGTTTGAAGCAAAAATTAAAAAACAGAAGCCAATTCAGCCAAGAGGGCGCCTTGATAAGGCTGTGATCATAGCCGGTCCCAGCCCAAGCAAATCCTCCCACGAACCAGATCTTGGAAGACAAAGAAGAGCCAAGACAAAGGACACAGACCCCTAGTGGATTGGAGTGGTATCAAAGATGTCATGATTATGTCCTAAAAAGTCAAATTATGTCAAATTATAGAGTTACATTTTTTTTTTGTCAAGTTATGTTGTGGTTTGTCATGGAAATGTAATACGCATTTACTGTATAGTATGAAGGGAAGTCTTGGTGTTGCATTTTGAAAAACGTTATAGTACAGTATGTTGAAAAATGTCCAAAAAGTCATAGTATGTTGTATGTTGTAAAAAGTAAAAAAAGTCATAGTATAGTATGTTGTAAAAAGTCATATAAAAGTCATAATATAGAATGTTGTAAAAAGGAAAAAGACATTTCATAGTATAGTATGAGGCTCATTTCCACAACGAACCAGTTCCTAAAAGACAAATAAGATCCAGGACAAAGGACACAGACCCCTAGTGGATTGGAGTTGTATTCACATATGTCATAAATATGTCATAAAAAAGTCACAGTATAGTATGTTGTAAAAGTCATAAAAAAGTTAATGTATAGTATGTTAAAAATAGGTCAAGAAAAGTCATAGTATAGTAAGTTGAAAATAAAAAGTCATAGTATAATATTTTTGAAAAAATCAATAAAGTCATAGAACAGGATGTTTTAAAAAGTAAAAAAAGTCACAGTATAGTTTGTCGTTAAAAGAAAAAAAGAAAAATCAAAGTACAGTACGTCATAGTATAGTATGTTGTAAAAAGTCAAAGAAAGTGATAGTATAGTAAGTTATAAAAGGTCATAAAAAAATCATAGTAGTATGTCAAAAAAAGTCATAGTACAGTATGTCAAAAATGAAAAAAAGTCATAGTATAGTATGTCGCAAAAAGTGATAGTATACTATTTGGTAAAAAGTTAAAAAAAAGTGATAGTATACTATTTGGTAAAAAGTTAAAAAAAGTGATAGTATAGTAAGTTGTAAAAGGTCATAAAAAAGAGTCTCTGTCCCATTCTCTCGTAATCCAAGCCGTTGAGGCAGATCGTCTTCCACCCCGAGCCATGTTCAGCCAAGAGCAAGCTCCAGCAAGCTCCAGAGCGACAGTTTACATGGTAATTGTCGCTCTGGACCTTGCTTCATGGGGGAATGTTGGATCTATCATAGAGTACGGTCTAGACCTGCTTAATGTGTTTCTTGAGAAAACTTATTTTCTGATTTGACGATATATAAATGAAATTAACTTGAATACCGTATGTAAGCCATAAAAATGTCATAGTATAGTATTTCACGATAACATCATAAAAATATCATAGAAAAGGTCATACATGGTAAATGGACCGCTTAAATCCCATTCAGACATACACTGATGGCCGGTTACAGCGATTGGGAGAAATTTGGGGGTCAAGGTGGCAAGGACCACCCTGCTCTACCTCTGAGCCACGTACAGAGTATAGTATTAAACAATTAATAGTATAGTCATAAAAAATGTCTTAAACGCACAGTATAGTATTTCATTTTTTTTTAGCAAAGTTTAGTAATATTAAAAAGGTATTAATACAGCACGTAATTAAAAAAGTCAGTGTCGTAAAATAATTAATATAGTATGTCATAATTTAGCATCTTTTAAAAGACACGGTATAGTATGTCGTGATTTATCTGGTTTAATATAAAAATATAGTACGTCATATAAAAAGTCATCGTATAGTATCATAAAATATTTAACAATAAAGTAGGACATAAATAAATGTCATACAAAAATTCATAATGTTTATGACATAAAAACTCACTTAAGAGTTTCCTTCACCTTTGGAACCAATGTGGTCAGCAAGTTTCTCTACCGATTAAAGGGGAACTCGGCTGATTTTCAACTAGCTTGTATCGTTGACAATGTGCAATCTGGTAAGCGGGGAGCTCCGGGCGCCAGTAACACGGGGGGGAGCCGAACATCGTTCATTTGCATATATCACCTACAGTGCAACAATCCAATGCCAGTTGAATATTGGCAAAGTTTCCCTTTAAGGACTACATATACAAATATTACCATTGAGCATTCAACTCTATTTAATAAGGCAAATTAATTGGAACAATTTTATTTTACAGATTCACATGACTGTGCAGGTTTACATGTCAGAATACATCTTGGCAAATATAGAAACAAACCAAAATATATTGTCAGTTCAGTTTAACATATTCATAGAAGTCACCTTGATTACATGAATAGTGGAAATTTCAGTTATTTATCATCCTGGTAAGGGGTTGCAGCTCTTTCAGTTATTTAATTCAGTGGAATTTGAAGACAGAATCAAGCGTATCAAATGCATACTAAAAAAATAATTGACACCGTGTTACAATAGATACACTGAATCTAGGTTCAGTTTTCAACAATCCATTGGCTGACACGCAACGTGTATAAAAGTGTTTCATTTTCCAGTTTAGTTTTCTGAGAGCAGGAGGTATGTAGAAAAGTAGAAAATGTCAGTGTAAAAGCACAAGTTAAATTAAAGAAATAAGAAGACCATGGAAGGTACAGTCCAGGATTGGAAAATGTTCGTCAGTATAGTCAATCTTTACAGCAGTATATGTCAACCTCACACGCAATTCTTGTCATCGCATGACAATATAAAAAGAGTCAAAATAATTTTGTTTGTTGTTGACTAGTCATATTAAAGTGTTCCCACTTAGTGAATACTAAATCAAGTAAATCCATTAAATCTCTTAAATGAACATTTAACTTATAGTTACCATATTTTTAAAAATATATTTAAATCTAATCTCTGGCTTTGTAATCTACTGGTAAACAAGTGAAAACAGTGTGTTAAGACATTTCAAGTCTTATAGGAGTTTGTTTGACAGGAGTGAAATAAATGTGAGTCCTATTAAGTCTGCTCTCTGTTTCTGGTTAATTTAGTGCTGCATGACACAAAAACATGGTATTTTTCACATAAAGAAGAAGGTTCTTGGATTTGTTGATAGATTTTAAGTGTTAAATCTCTGAATGATTATGTTAATTGTGAATAATGTCTGCTATTAGTGTGATTTCTGATTAAGACAGATACTCAAACTGACTTGAGGGCTTGCTGAACTGACTGTGGTACTCTACTGACGTAGTACTCGTGGTTTCGTAGTGTTGCAAGAACGCCCGCCGAATTCATGTGCTTGACGTTAGCATCATAGCAGTATGCATTGCCATGCATGTCAGTCAGTTTACCTGCAAAAGGAAAATAAATAGACAAGGGAAAATAAACATTTTTAGGCAGTGATTCAAAGATGAGTAAACTAAGCATTTTGTACAATGTAATGCTTTTTTACATGCCTATAAACTATACTGCTAGTTTGGTTTTAAAACCTATTTATAGTTTGTACACATTTTTGCATTTTAGAAACATCCTCTGCCGCTACAGAATTGATGTTTTTTACCTCCAACAGCATGCAGAATGGCTTCAGGAGCGCATGTGTCCCACTTCTTGCACCCTGGACTGGCGAAGACATAAGCAGAAGCTTTTCCTTCAACAAGCTGGATTATCTGCAGAGAGATGATTTTATAAACAAACGCTCTTTACACATCAACTTGCTCTTTTAAATATGTACTGGTAGTGTAATATGAATAAATATACATCTTAATTATGGTAATGAGATGCCAGGCTACCAGCCAGCTTTGGTTAACTCCCCACATTCAGTTTGGGGTTAATGAAAAAACTAAGGCCTCCGGCTACAGTATGTATTTAAAATTTGCAGCAAAGTTCTTGGACAGCGAGGATCAAGATAAAACCCATACATTTTCTATCAATGGATAAGTCATGTAGAAAGTTGGATGGCTTACATGTTTTGTGTTAGTCTAACTGAGATTTTGACAGAATATTTATTAATGTTACTGTCACCAAAGAAATAACAATGCTGTGCAGGAAGACCTAAAAGTGTAATTTCACAACACTACCAGAGTGATTTTGAGGCATAGAGATGTACATTAGGCTTAAGGAAGCTACAGTGTACAGACCTTTAACTATATTTTCATTGCTGTTTTATTAATATTTTCATTGCTATCTACTTTTGGGCAAGCGCCTGCCCACAATGATTTTTGGATGTGCGCAACCAATCTACAATATTTTTGGTCACTAAAAACACAAGGGGGCCATAGAGGAGAAGATTGGCCGTATCTGCCAGACATTTTACTTTGTGTGCGTCACATTTTGGAGCAATTTTGCTGCACTGATTAATTTCAAGAGAAGATAATGCTTAATGTCCCAAAACACAGGACTTGCTTTTACTAGCACATACTGATCCTAAAATTCTAGCAAGACATTCCTGTGATGGCAGATGTTAGGAATAGTAAAGGCTTTAAATAATTTCAGATCAGGATCAGAAACATGACTAGGCTTGCTGCTATATGTATACGTCATCCCTACACAAGAATGTAAAATCCAAGTTTACATGTAAAAAAAAAACTCACTGTGTTTTCAACTCTAAATCCACCTCACCTTGTTCCCAGCACCACCAACTCTTACAACCTCATGAGGCTCCATGGCGTCTACACAGTCCGTTACCAGCTTGTTGCTATGGGAACGTGTGGTGGTGACGATGCGTCTGTCGCCTGGAACTTCCCGCAGCTCAAATCCAAAGGCACCCAGACCCGGCATTCCCCACATGGTTCTTCCTAAAGCTGCTCCTGCTCCAAGCTGACAAGGACACTTTGAATTAACCAGAGGTACAACTGTCAGGACACGGCTACATGATCATTTAGTTTGGTCGGTACCTCGTAGTTGTAAAAAGGCTGGTTGATGACACCTGCAATTGCTCTACCTCTATAGGCAATACCAATAAGCACCGTCACATTATCCAGGAGCCCTTCAATTGGAAAATAGAAGGATGTTAGCTGGAAGGCAGTTGAAGCCATCAATCTTAATGCATTTTAAGACATAAATATATATATTTATGATTTGGTCAGTTACATGTAGGAGTCATTATGGAAATTGCATGCTTGGCAGAAAGGAAAGGGCCATAAGTTATAGTGTAGCATCCTTGTTTGTGCCGAACAATTTATATTATACACTGTACGGGTTAATCTTTCTATCAGTTTTCCATACAAAGAGCTGTGCTGTAAGGCTGAGAGGGGTCCGACCCTTTGTTTGGTATCTGGGCCTCAGTTTGCTGATGGAGACACCTTGACGCTGGGGTCAGCAGAGAGAGAGAAAGAGAGATAGAGACAGAGAGAAGAGGGGTAGACAGCAGAAGCAGGAATACACAAAGAGGTGGAAGAATAAAGTAAAATGTGACAGTGACGCTCTGAGAGCCAGGAGCCAGAAAGAAACCCAACAAAATGGTGCACAGAAAGGATTTTACAGCCAAATGACAAATATTTAAATTAAGGACTATTAAGCAGCAGTGGTTATATTCACTGAAACGTGGTGAAATAACTTTTCAATATTTAGCAAAGCTAAACCTTGAAATGATTAATAATTTATGACATTCCACAAGGGAAAAAAAGTTTCTGCTTGTTCAACAGTTGCCAGTAAAATTGTGTTTCCGGAACAAACATTGTTAAAGTAAAGCGTTTAACCACTTTTGTTATTCAGTGCTGATTAGTGATATTTAGGGATGGACCAATTAGAATATTTCTGTCAAGATTCTTATACCTCGACTCAGGCTACCCTCTGATACAGACTGCTGATAAAATACCAGTGATCTTTTTTTCCACAACTTTAAAATCTGTACCACACCACATGAAACAGATTTGATCGTATTAATGTAAGGTAACATAGCAAGGGATTACAGTGGGACTAAACACCGAGCAGAAACACTGATTTATGTTGACATTGACTAAATAACTGTATTTAACATGGAAGTCTTAACTGTCTGTTACCCCATTAGCTTAAAAGGGTCAGTATCAGCATACACAGTAAATCTGAAACTGTTACCATAACAACAGCACTTAACAAAGTACATTACTAGTTAACTGAGGCTCGGCCTCATTCTTTATTTCCTTACAATGGCACACATTTGTGTGCATGGCCATTGACTTTAGGTATAATCAGATATAATAATTTATTATAACCAATAAAAGCAAATAAAATATATTTAATACTGGTGTTACACTTATAGTAAGCATAATCATTAGCTAATCGGTTCCAATAAACACTTTCAAGGTAATGAGTTCACTACTTTGAAGTGTTTATCTTTGCCCCTAATATCTAAGAAGTTATTGCTACTGCTGACTTTAAAAATAAAACAATAAAATCATTTCAGTGCTAAATGTATTTGTTCAGTGAGTTTCTGGGCCAGGAACTGGATAACTAATAGAATGTCTCAGCCCACATTGTAGAATTTTCACTTCACACAGCCGCACACATATCTGGCAGTAGATTTCTTTAAGAAGCATATTGGAATAACCTACCTTCAGTATATTCCTTTGTGCCATCGAGGGGATCCACCCACACAACAAGCTGAGATTAAGAAAGAAGAACTCAAAGTTCATTTATGTATTGATACAACTGTACTGGACTTCTTTTAACAATTATGGTACATAGAAAATACAACTTTATTTTATTTCTTAACTTAATAACTTAAAGTGAAAAATATTATTTTATAACTGATTTCATTTGAGGTTACCTCCTCCTCTTTGAGACCACTATATTCTTCTGGACATGTCTTCTGAAGGATTTCATCTGAGAAGCCGCTCTCAATGAGATCTTCCTTTATCTCCTCATCTGGAAGCTCCTAATAAACAAGTCATACATGATAGTCAGTCTTTTTACCAACACACTAAACAAAGAGTATATGCCACCTCCTCACCTCCTCTCCAATGATGGTGATTTTAGGGAAACGTTTGGACAGTGATGCACAAATGCTCTGCTGTGCTAGTCTGTCTGCCAGTGTCTGTAGATCATTAGCTCCAGTCTGTGCACAGATAAAGGAATAAGAATAAAGGTTAAAACAATTGATTCCAGTCGGTTTCCAGCATTATAAATGGCCCAAGATTTCCACAGCAAAGGTGTCCATCTGGGACAAGCATTTTAATTAATGCTTGTCCCAGACATTAACATTTTAACTTGCTCTGATTTAAATACACAAAACATATATTGGTCCCACCTTTTCCACAATGCCAAGTTCTCCACTGTGAAGGACCTTCCTCACAATGCTCCCGGCCTTTTCAGCCACAGTGAAGGCAGAGGCCACCAGCCGCATGACCACAGCAGGACTTCCAGACATTGCTGATGGACAGAGCAGACAGTTGTGAGTGGACACATCCAAAATCATGACCAACATGATGATAACATGGTTAATATTGACATAAAGATGATGGCCATACACTGTGTCCAAAATGATAAGGACATCCCAAAAAAAGGGATTTTTTTAGCACCTCTTGCCATTTGTCATAAAACGTCAGAATCTTCCTTCACAGTGAATATCTTACAGAGTGGACAATTAATAACAATTAGGCCAGCTAGCTAACTAAAATGAGCTCGTAAATCAGTCAGAATAAGCAACAAACCTTTGCACATTTAGCTAACTTGCTACTGTTAATAGCTAGTCAAATCGGAGATATTAATCTAACAATAGTCATACATATCCAGTAAAACTGTGGTGACGTTGATTGAATACTTACTGATGATAACACGGAGAAGAAGCCACTAAACAGTTGTCTCTAATTCGATGAGTTGAATTTGGGAACTACAGGAAGAGCAAGACCTTTGACCCAAAGAGAGATAGATGAATTGCCAAGATAGTAACCTGACCACTCAAGAGACAAATAGTGAGCTATCACAGCTTGACATGACATTCAATAAAACACACGCTAACTAATTATACTCTTAATACAACTCCAGTTTAACGTTTGCCCTTACAAAAAAAAGAAGGTGTGTCTGTCTTTTCGTCTTCACTAAAGAGAGAAACGATCAAACCAACCTTGGTGTGGTCTAAAGGCTTTTAATCAAAGGCGGAAGTAGATGGGAGTGAACCATCTAACGTTCTCTCTGTGCTAAAAGTCACATGCTGCGTTCACGACAACTCGGAACTTGGAAACCTCAGACCTCCTCCCACAACCACTCGATACAAAATACAATAGAACGCCACTAAAGTTCCTACTTGCAAATTTGCGGCTAATCCATTTAACCTGACTTTACGAAGAAGCAATTGTCCGACGTCCCACAACAACAACAACAACAACAACAACAACAACAACAACAACAATTGTACATTGAACATTTTAAATGCTAAAAACACGTCTGTGGTAAACCCTGAACTAAAAGGCAATAAAAGTAAAATTACCAGGATTTAATAAAAATATAACCTGCTATTAGTAGAACCAGTTCTGCATGAATAATGATGTGATTCGCCATTTAATTAGTAGCTGTTTATGGTAACAATCTCTGAACGATATGTTAAGTATTATTCGGGAAAACGTTCAAAACGCCCAAAACGTTGACGCTCCACTGCTGATAGTTCAATGTTGTGTACACTTGCCAAATAAAAATCAGTTTGTCATGAACAGAAATGGTTTTGTTTACGTTTTGCATAGTGTACCCTAGAAACAGTCTATGTGTGTACCAGACGCTTGGAGGTCGAAGTTTCGAAAATTCCAACCCCCGAGTTGTCTGGAACGCAGCAATACTAATATTTGCTAAGTGTCCGCCCAGTTTCATTAAGAGAAAAGGATTAGAGAGATATTTGCTTTAGATTTTGTATGATACGATTTCCTTTTAAGCTTTACACTCATTACTGTTTCAGTAAGTTCATTGCGAGTTTTGAATGAACATTTCTTGATTTTTGATCGGTGTGTTTGTTATTTGTGATATCAAGGCGTAGAGACAACATGCAATACTTCTTTATACATCAGAATTCTTTATTAAACTTGAAAAGCCATTTATGAAGGAACATTTGTTCTCATTTAAAATTTCAACGCTGCATGTCCTTTATCCTTTTACTGTATATGGCTAAGGATGAGCCACTGTCTTCCCCAGTTCACTCACTGCCATACCCACATTTCTACAAAATTCAAACAATAAAAACTTTTGCACAAAGTTAGTTAGTTGTTGTGCCAGAGCCCTCTTTCACAACCTGCAGTTTTGCCACTATTAAACTGCTTTTAAGAACAGAAAGATGTTTAATAAGGAATGCAGAAATAATCAATTGAAATCATTACTGTAATCCCTGAATATTCCTGAATACAATTAACATTTTGTAAGGACAGAAAATGTGATTATTTGATATAAATGTGCAAATCACAAGTGCTTCATCTGTTAGCAAGAGGTCTGTAACCCATCTCTCCCTCCAGCTGCTCTGCAGTGAGAGTGCCCAGCAGAGGCTGACAGTCTGGATTGAAGACAGAATAAGCGCTCAGTTCTCCAGGCTCGCGTTCAGCTGGGCTACGGAGTCCCTCATAGAGCCAGTAGAAGAGGGAGATGACAAAGAAAGGCAGGCCAAACTCTAGTTCAACAAACAGGCCGAGCAGCACCAGCCACAGCAGCACTTTGAGCAAAGTGAGGTTTGTGAAAATAACTTGTCTTGAAGCCAGCCATCTTCCCAGAGCACTGTCCAGCAGCCAGTCACTACGGTCCTGTAGAGAAGATGCAACAGGAGGTTAAATATGTTCAAAGCCTTTCAACATCACAGGTATATTGCCTATAGTGGTTCTGGGCACAAAACAGGCCCTTCTCTGCTGGTTGCCCACATGTTAGGAGACAGTAGGCATTTTCAGTTAAGAGGGGAGGACTTGTTACCTGCTGGTGTACTGTAATTTGATACACTTCAAACTTTTTGAAACTACACCCATTATAGACAGATAAGACAAGACAAGGTTTTGGAGTGTTGGGTCAGACAAAACAAGCTATTTGGGTAATTGTAATGGCAATTTCACTATTTTCTGACATTTCTGACAAATGATATACAGTACCAGTCAAAAGTTTGGACACGCCTTCTCATTCATCTACTTTGAAGAATCTAAAATATAAAACATATTCTGGTTTGTTGAGCATTTGTTTGTTTACCACATAATTCCATATGTGTTCCTTCATAGTTTGGATGTCTTCAATATTAATCTACAATGTAGAAAATAAATAAATAAAGAAAATAAAGAAAAACCATTGAATTAGAAGGTGTCCACACTTTTGACTGGTACTGTATCACTTAAAAAATAGAGTAATGGACAGATTAATCCATGATAACATGATTGGTTAATTATTTTCAGCCTTAGTTACATGTTTCGTGTCTGTGTTTAACATTGCAAGGATATGTGTTTCACTATGTATTGTAGATCCATAAATAAAATACTGATTTATTTGAAATTTGTAAAAGCCAGCTGCTGTGAACACTAGCAATACGTGATGAATAATAATTAAGACAACATTTAATTAGAAAGTGAATGAAGTAGTTGGCTGATTCACAGTCCGTCACAGGTGTCTCACCTTTATTGGAGAAGTCTGACTGGAAGCGCTGATAACTTCTGTCTCTTGAGTCTGTGCACTTTCTGTTGTTGTTGTTGTTGTTGTTGTTGTATCATTCTGAGCAGCTGTGTCGGCTACTTTCTGTGCTATGCACTGCAGACCAGCACTTTCATCCCTTTTCACGGTATTTTCAGCCTGTCGTCTGGCTCTGAACTCTGCCAGCCTCTGCTCCATCGACACTGACGTTACTAGGTGTACGTGGCAAAAGAGCCAGCACTCACTCTAACCGTATTGATTTCACCGTTGCTTCAACACAACTTGATGTCAATTACAATTACGTCCACTGTCATTCACTTTATCTTCGACTTTAAGGACATTGTGGTGAGATTTCATCATGATGCTAGCTCAGAGAGGCATTTGTTGACGTTTTACTTCCGCCTACCTGAAAGAAGGATGTGATGTCGCAAATGGCTGCCAATTGTCGTAAAAGGCTTCGCTTTCCAGCTAGTTTTCACAGGTCCAGCTACCAGCTAGGTTTTTTCATTTGTGCTGGGTTCTCAAAACGCGACAGTTTATCGATCAGTGGATCAGTTCAGGTATATGTGTTTCAGCTGTCGGCGACCTTAGTTAAGCCCACGTTATCTTGTGTTACATTTAAAGCCATCGATAGGGAGAAAGTATTGTATTGTTAGATATAGCTAACTTAGACAATTGTTATATCCTGATGATTTGTGTCATCTTGTTTCCAGACTCGTATACAAAATACCTAAATAGGGCTGCTAACAGTCATGTTTATATTTATTAATACTTATGTGTTATCAGAGCGTATGACGGCATCTCCAGGTGGCATTTTAAGTCTGTCCAAAACCAAAACATTTTCATTTTACAATTATGTAGAGTAGAGAAAAGCAGAAAAAAAAATCATCACAGTAAAAGAGCAGGTATTACTTGAAAAAAGAAATGATTAATCAAAATTAATTTTCTTTCAATGGATTAGTCAAGTACTCACTTTAGTTTTACAACTAAGCTTATTTCATTTTCTTTAAACGATTTCTTTGTCGTGATTATTTAAGTATTGCATTTTGTTTAAAACAGTCCTCTGTTAAATCATCAAGGGTCTTTCTTCCCATTTCATACATACGTACATCTTTTGTTCTCATGTCTTTTCTCTGCAGACATGGCCTCGGCTCCAGCACAGCAGCCTACCCTCACTGTTGAGCAGACCAGAGGTGAGAAGTACTGATTATATTCTTATAAGTTTACATTCTAGCTCGTATGGTCTTATGTGCCCCATTGCTGACAGTTTCAGCATGTCAAACTGGCGGATGACCCAGGATCTCTGTACTCTACATTTAAACAGAAGCTGAAATCTTTTCTCAGGCTTATCATTAATTATTTTATGTGTGTTTGTGTCTGTGGGGCTCCTTGTTGTCTTTGGATGGTTGGGATTTTTTGCACTTGTAATTTTTATCGAAAAGCACATTCTGTTTACTTGTATTTCCAAGATCATGTCTTTATCTACTACATTAAAAAAAATTAATTGCATCGCAATTACATATACATGTTGTAGAGGCAGAGCAACTTCTTATCTTTTGTTTGTTTCTTCCACAGTGGTACTGAGTGAGGTGATCCAGGCCTTCTCAGCACCAGAAAACACTGCAAGAATGGAGGAGGCCCGAGAAAGTGCCTGCAACGACATGGGCAAGATGTTGCAGCTTGTGCTCCCTGTGGCCACCCAGATTCAGCAAGAGGTTATCAAAGCTTATGGCTTCAACAATGAGGGAGAGGGTAAGCATAAGGCAGCATTTTACATTCAGATATACACACCATACAGATGTACTCTATGCATTGGAGCATTGGACCAGGCAACAGAGTAAACTCTTACATAAATATAATTCATAAATTCAGAGCCAAAGCATCATTCTGTAAAAGGAAATTTTGTACAACCGGATTGAACTTCTAGGAACTCTACAGAGCAGAATGCATCATGCTATTCATTAGAGCTCTGTCATATTGATATAACATTGATGTCAGTATTTTAAACTCCATATTGTTGGGTTTTTTGTAATTGATATATACTAATTTACAACTTCAGAATACTTTATAATGATATGACTATTTATGCAGATATCTCAGTACTGTAGTCATATGACACATTTTTATCACATTGATTGGCTCTGCTCCTCTTTCAGGTGTCCTAAAATTTGCCAGATTGGTGAAGATGTATGAAACCCAGGACCCTGAAATTGCAGCCATGTCAGTTAAACTGAAGTCACTCCTCCTGCCACCACTGTCAACACCACCTATAGGAGGGGCCATTCCCGCTTCATAGGACTTCTTTACATTCATTGGTCAACAGCAAGGTTACTTTCATCTTATTCTTTGGTTCAACACAAACGTACTGTAATTCCAAGATGTTGTCTATCATATACCTTTCCTGAGAAATAATTAGAAAAAACTATAGTTTTAAACTCTATACACTAATAAGTTCAGACAAAGTTGAAACTTGCCTTACCTGCATTAAGGTTTAGAACATTCTTGCAACATTTTTATTAAATTATTGCTTTTAAAATGTTTCAGTATTTATTTGTTACATTCAAATTTTCTTATGTTTTTGAACCTTAAATATTTCCTTCAGTGCTATCTTTTTTTTAAAAATAATTTTGATTATACCATTTTTATATGCTGTCAGATGTATCAAAATGTCATTATTCTGTTATATATTAAAATGTTTTCTGTTAATCTGTGTGGTATTAATAGACAAATGTTGGAAAAGCAACTTCCATATACATAACTTTATTACTGCAATAAGGCATTTGGCAACAACGTAGTTATAGGATTACCATGTTTTTTAAAAATACTGAAGCGCTTACACACATTTACATATACATTTCCTGTAGTGTTTAAGGTTAAAACATTACCGTTCCAAAAAATAAAATCTGAGTTCATGTCTGCTCCCATTTCTTTGTTTTGTGGGTTTTAGGTTTGGGGTTTTTACAGACATGACAACCCTGTAAAACAGCAGAAGTAGTTCATGATAAAACTACTATTATTCAAGATAAATAAAACTTAACAGTAAACCAGATTCTGAAATTATCCCCATAAAAATACAGCTCATATTTACAATAATCATAAAGTGCTCATTCATATTTAAAAGGAAAACCGTGCAAAATCAGTGCACCCAGCACCCAGAAACAAATGTGACAGTGATTGTTGAGCATGTGTTTATAATCTGACAAATATTTGTGTCTTGTGCATTATTACCCAGCAGCTACATGGATTGGAATAGATGGTATGTAGAAAAATAGAAATACTCCAAAGTTTAGTTTCTGTGTGGAGGACATAGTATTGATACATAGAAACAGATCAAAGTTAAATATTGCTGACACATTTTAAATCCTGGCTGTTTTGATTTATTATGAGTAGCACTACTTCTTATGGTGAACAGATTTTCAGTCCTTGAGTCACAATGATGGAAGAGAACCAGCCTGAAGAGCGACACAAGACAAAACCACTTCACATCTCAAAGTGACGAAAAATGCTTTCGACGTAACCCAGGACCTGCTGCCAGTCGGGTCCATCTGGCTTCAGCATCTCCTCTGCTGTCTGTCACACAGTTAACATGTAAAGACAAGATTATAAAACCAGTCGAATTGGCTGGTTTAAGTTGAACAATTTGTAATTTTACAAATGTTTTACGTATTGACTTAAATGTCTCACCAGTGTGGCTATAATTCCGACACTTTCTCCTGTCTTAAAAGCGAGTTCCAGATTTTCCTTCTGCAAAAACATTTGAGTCAGAAGCAGCTTTTACATTATCAGGTGCATATTTTTTTTTACAGAGATACCTTTCAGTCATGAGTACTTGTAAAATAACCCTAAAAAGAAATTCCCAGCACACTGTCAAGCACTTGAACTCACTTTATTAAGAACTTCGTTGTCATTGATAAAGTGAGAACAAGTGATTTTTTTTTTGTTCTTTCACAGTCAGAATTAGTAATCAGACCCACCTGGAATGACTTCTGAAGTACAAGAATTTTGACTTGATCAATAACCTGTATGCCTGTTTTTTACGAGATACTATCAGTATTTGTTTCTGGATACACAATATATTTTTTGTCTCTGTAAAGGCTTTTGAGACTTGTGCTTGAGTGAAAAGTCTTTGTAAATGTAAAAAGTAAAACATATTCTGCTCATGGCATGCGTTTCTTTTGTTTTGAGAATAAACGGCAACAGTTTTACCTTGTCTGCTGGGTTGAGGGTGTCGTATGGGATGTGAGTTGGTAAATATGTGTGATAAACGGCGCAGAACGCCAAGCCGTCATCCCAGCTGCTGCTGAAGTTCGTGATCTCAATATTCTGCCAGAAAACGTACTTGATGAAGACATGATATAACTGGTAAAAATTTATTTTTACCCTGAATTCCCCTAATTTTACAGATTTTGATGAATTTCAAAATATTTCAACATAGTTACAACCTCCTTTCTAACCTTGTAACCTTGGGTACGACTCTGGCACCAGCGCAGCAGAGAGTTTCTTCTGGATCCGCCATGACGCCTCAGCAGAGCACTGAAACCATCCTGAGGTCTGGGAGGGCAAGAAAAGCTTTCAACACAGTTTTAAGAAAAACTTAATTTGTTACTTAACTTTACAGTGCAAAGTAAAACCTCACGTAATGAAATTAAATGGAGATTGTGATTAAATGTGACTTTATGTTTGATTTGACTTAAGGGTCTGTTGAGATGTCAGTATAAAAAAAAAGGCCCTAAAGAGTTAGTTACTTGATGGAATCTGAGCTTTGGTCCTCATCCTGTTTTCCTGCAGAACAAAAATGCAGTCACAGTCATACAACTGTACAATTACCAAACTGTCAAAAATAACAATAAAGCGGTTTGATAGGTTTTAAGCTTACCTGTGTAAAAGCTGGACCAGCTGTCCTGCCGCTGTAAAATGCGGTCCATCCTTCTCCCTTTTGGTGGCTCTTCTTTCTGGAAAGTTAAGAAACGGGTTCTTCATATGCCTAGTGTGATCATACAGTAATATAAATGTTTTCCACCCCCCTAATCACTCAGATACCCATCCATATAATTATAATAGGTTAAATAACATTTAATATCAACACAACGAGTGTGGTACCTTGCATAGCGGTAGTGTTGTGCTTGTGTTCTTTGAGGTCCCATTTTCACTGGAAGAGTCAGTTGCGAGTCGGATACGAGAGAGACTCCTAAAAGACAGTTTTTGCATGTTTTATAACACTGTCTTTTGTTAACGGGGGCAAATGTGTTGTGAGAGTTCATGTAGACTCACCAAGATCTTTCAGACAGCATCACAATCCTCCTTGGATCTCTCCCATCTTTCTTCTTCTCATGTATAGCCAAACTACGAAGGTATCCCTCCGCCACCCCTTTCCCTTTGAGCTGAATGCTCTGTGATCCATTTGCCTCCTCGGGATCATGACCCACAACATGAGTATCCACCTCTTGATTTGTTTCATTCTCCTGCTTTTGCTTTTCAACATTTTTGACTTCAGTGTCGGTTTCAACTTCCCCGGGTTTTTCTTCCACAACTTCCTGTATTTCCTCCCCATTCCCCTCCTCGGAGTCTCTTCGCTCTGCCTGTTCATCACAGTCTGTTTTGTCTTTCACCTTGCAAGCATCCCGCATAGCGTCCAGCCCAGCTCGCTCCAGCTGCCGCTGCAGGGTGAGTTCAGTAAGTTTGCAGCAGACGTTTCTGTGCTCGGCCCTCAGACTCTCCAGCTCTCCCTCCTTCTCCTGCTCTCTGCTGAGGGCCTGTGCCAGCTGCTTCTTGACGGCCCTTTGGCTCTCCTGGAGCAAACCCAGAGCCTGTTCCGACTCGACCCGCAGCCGGTCGGCCACGGACACTGCAACCTGCAGGTCACACTGGAACTGATGCCACTCCAACCTCTCCGTCTGTCATGTAGGACAAAAGAAAGAGAAAAAAATGGAAAATATACCGTGTAATCTGAATTTAAAAGCTGTTGTTCTCGGTATGGCTCTTAAGTGTCCACCAGATAATAAAGCAGAAAGAAACTAGTGAGTTTTAGGACATTTTAAGGGCCTAAGGTTGTCATGGGACTTGCAGCTCCAACTCACCCTCAGTGTCTCCCTAAGTGTGTCCACCTCCTCAACCAGCTCATCCTTCTCTGTTATTAAGCGCCTGAGCAGCTCTGAAAAACAATTTGAACAAAGAAAAGCACACAAGGTTGAGTAAAAATATGTATGACAACCGGATAGGTCATTAGTTTGTTAGTCAAGAGCGACACACTTTCCTAAAATGTTTAATAAAACAAAAAAGGTTTAAAAAGTCAAACATTTTGCCCTGAGAACAGCCTTGACTCTATAGTATAGTTTACAGCTTGTGCTGCTAGCTACTTTCATTAACATTGAGCTAGTTTTAACAGTTGGATACTTTGAAAATCCAGCTTTCTCTTTCTAGTTTCTCAACATTATCAACCGTAGCTTTAAAGTATCTTTAAGAAAAAAATAACAGTGAAGGCGGAGGACCTACCTACTGCTCCTGTGGTTACATCAGTGTTGGGGTTCAGGCCTAGTGAGGTCCTGTAGTGCTCCATCAGACTGAATAAAACCAGGGTCATCTCCTCTCCGACTCTCTCTGCTGCAGCCTGCGGCTCCAGTCCACTATCCCCCTCCTGCCAGCTCTGCTCTGAAGGCGATCCTCTGGATAGAGGCAGGGAGGCCAGGCTGACCGGGCTGCCCGCTGCCCTCCCTTGCCTCACTGCTGCATTGCTCACATTTGTCTCTGAGGTGCCGCTGTCTATGCTTATCACAGCCCATTCTGTGGGAGCAGACAGTTTCTGTGTCCATTCTGCGTGTGGAGAGGCAATGGAGGGGGTGCTGGTGCCGGTTGGTGATGGCGTCTGTGCCTTACTGGAGGAAGCTGCAGAGGATGAGGCCATGGCAGTCAGCTCTCCCTCTGAGGGCGTGGTAGGAGGCGTGTGGAAGAAATCTAAAGGAGAAACTAAGAGGGGGGAAATGTGAAACTGATGGAGAGCAAAACAAAATGAGCATCAGAGAGATAAAGGAGAATAATATGACTCCCTGAGCCTTACCCAAACATCTAATAGAAGAAAAATGTGCTGAATGCAAAGCCCCCCTCTTCTTTTACTTGATGCAGATTTAAGCACTGCTCCCTTATTTACTGTCCTGGTCTGACTGATGCAGCAAAAAGCCTCTGCTGCCAATGTCTTGGCAACACACTGTTCCCCCATGTGGCAAGATCCAGAAGGAGAGGAGATTTTACCCTGCCCCACAATCTAACAGCTACCGTTAGTGCCACCACAAGGTGATAACATCCATCATCATTTTTTTTTAGCAGTTTAGCTTTTTGTGTCTTTTGATAGATCTTAAGCGTCACCGGTCACTGAAAAATAATGTTAGAGCTTTGTGATTTCTCTATGATGCTTACAGTATGCCGTTTATGGTGTGCGTTGGTTATAAAGGATTACAGCACACTACAGGATTCTACACCTCCTTCGACTCAGATATTTTCATGCTTCCCCTCCTTGCCCTTGTGTTTATGCTGCAGGATTCTGCAGACTCATCATTTCCTTGGCAGCGGCATGATGTAGTCTGCTCGGCTACAGCAGGGGAGCTATTCTCATCCTCTAGCCTGAGCCTACTTCCTGCATACTGACAGCCAAGAGAGGGAAACATAGACCAGCATTTTAAACAGCTGTAAGTGAGAATTAAACTGAGCGACTGAATGTCTTAAGGAAGTAAACAGTGCAGGACTGCACAGGGCAATTGCACACATGCAACACCTCTACAGCAGCCCCACATTGTAATTTAGCCTTAAATACATTTACCCAAAAATGTAACATTTGGGCTTTGTCATATGAGTATTATTATTCCTGGTTTAGTGGCATACTTAAGTTCAGAACATGCTTTTTGCTACCATTGCACTACATGAGTGTGTTTTGGGTAAACAAACAAAAGGATATGATGGTCTTTCAATTTTTTGTTTCAAATTTGGGGGATGTAATGAAACATCACTGCGCTCACCCTTTTTTTGTGCTAAAGCCAGTAAAGTTTGCTGTTCCAACTGAAATTCACTGTTTCACGCAATAGTGTTTTGAACTTTCATTAGTAAGAATGTGTGTTTTCTGCATTTTATTGTTTTGTATTGCAGAACAGTAACAAACACAATGTTTCAGCTGATGCCTTTCTCGGTGTAAAGGCTACTGCTACTCTTTAGCGACACAAAAGAATACAAACTTTTTTTTGTTACGATTGCAAATCAGTTTATTCTCACTTTTTGTCCTGGAGCCAGGAAGACAATAGCCTAAAACTAGTCTGTTTTACAGTATAATGACCAGAAGAAGTGTGGGGAAAACTGCCCAGGCTCTACTAAAAAAACAACAGTGTTCTTAATCCCCTATACTCTAAAAAGATTTTGTGTTTGTGTTGATCGCTTCTGTCATCAAGTACCTGTAGTGCCATGGCTGTCTCTGCCAGTCTGGTTACCCATGATCCAGCTGGGGTGAGTATCTGGATAGGCTACCTCAGTGTCCTTCACTGCGTCCTCTGTTTTGTGAGGCCCACTGCTGTCTGGATGGGAGGGAATAAATATAAATCTTTTATGAGAATGACTCACGACTGAACTCTTGATTAGCAGAATGAAATGAGAGCAACATGTCAAAAAAGAGCTTTACAAGGACTTTGCTAGAGGCATGTTTAGTGCAGGATTGGGTCAGGAAGCCAAAACATTCCCCTAACATGACAAAGGGGTTCTACAAGATTATTGTCTCACAAAACACATCAATGTCTTTTGGAAAATACATCAGTCAGTGTGACACCTGCCTGCAGTTTTTCTTGGCCACCTCCCAATAGCTAAGAATTCAAAGCTGCAATTATACAGCTTTAAACATACATTTGTTGCAGAAGCAATTCAAATATGTGTTGTTATTCAACAAAGAGCTACAAACGTGTTAAAACAATAACATTCTTTCTAACAAGGCACCTCTGCAGTGTTGTGGAGTTCACTTTACGAATTATTAATCAAACTCTATTTGATCATCTAGCGATTTAAGGTTGCTGTGATTATCGAAATAAAAACAAGGCTACATTAAACGGCAAAACTAACCTAAGTTACATGTTATTGTTAACCCCAGTGGAATTTCGCATGCAAGTGATTTAGTTTTGGGCATCAATGAGTCACAATGCTAACTGTTGGCCTCCGCAGATTATTTTAACTGAGTATTGTGTTATTAAGCTACAACTCTAAAACCAGGGAGTTTGTTATCAAATCAAGCTGTTGCTAAGTTAATTGTATGCCGTATTAACAATGAACACCTATCGATTTATAAAATACCTTCAACATTTGCTGTGCCACATACGGACGTTTCTAAGGAGCCACGCAAAATTAAACTGCCCGATTTGTGAATGAAGTTTGGAGTCATGCTTTTTCCACCAACAAAATATATATTAAAAAACAACAAAAACAACAACAACCAAGGACACTGCAAACACCATTACCCTCCAGTTACATCCATCCTACCTGGACCCCGTCCAGTTTTGTCCCCGGTTTGCTGCGTCCCGTTTCCCAAATCTACCGGAGGACAATGTTCGAGTTGCTTACAATGATATTTTCCTGATATCCCATGTTCACCACACAGCCACCATCTATAACTTAGGTCCAATTCCCAATAATATCCAACCCCGCTTCGCCTTTAAATCCAATGCGACAAAAAGAGAAGGAGGCAGAAACAAACTGGTTCCGCAGCAGCTGCACGTTGGATCGAAGACATGAATGTTGTTAATGGCATCATTGAAAGCGATGTTTGAAGATGTTTTTAACACAAACTAACGCTGCGAAACCCTAAACAGTGTGACGCAGGCCTAGGCTATATTAAATATTATATTCTGCTGCTGTGAATACAAGCGGTGGGGAAACATCGCAGGGAGGCAGTTACACCTGCTGGCGGCTAATTACCTTTAAATGCACGTGTGGTGTCACGCAGGTAATAGGCTGCAGCTCCACCCGTCTGGAGGTGGTCATAGCTCACAAGATGTGAAAGGAAAACAGGCAAACAGCTCAAGTAATATTTATATGTATCATATATATATACATAAATAAACATATATATATATAATGTAAATACAAACAAAATAAACAATATTACAAAACATATTCCAATTTAAATTGATGCAGTGAAAACGACTTTGTCAAACACTATAATGTTTGTTTCAGCAAGTTGGAGAGAGCTGGACCTAGTCCTGGTTTAAACATTTCAGCACAATGAAGAGGAATCGCGTGAGTGTCTCGATTATCATGTAGTTTTTAATTATAATGTGGATTACGTTTGAAGGTTTCAGGACCATGGACAGAGCACAGTGAAGAAGACTGTCTCTGGCGCCCTCCAGTGACGAAACTCAGTACTGACAGGAATAATGATAAAGGCAATAACATCTGGATTTATTGTTTCATTTTTTTTTTTCAAATAAAGTACAATAAACATCAAGTCATTACCAAATCAATATTTTATTTTCAATTGTTTTCCCCAAATTGATATCAAATAGTTGTAGTAATTCATACCATTTAGTGCAGTAACTTGTTTAAAGGCCGAATGAAGTTACTTTGTTTAAGTATGCATTGTGAAGCTTCACAAATATTATATCACAAAAAGTTTTTTCGTAACTCTTTGGCAGTATTCCCTATGGGTCTATAGGGAGTAGTGTCACAGGAGTTTTTGTGGATAAGAAACAACACTTGATAACACTTGAAAACGTGTTTATAATCATTATTGCCGTTTTTCAACACATGCTGCAGTGTCTCAGGATTTTGATTTTGTTTATACCACTTTCCAGACATCCACAATCTTTTTCCCTTAATATAACTAAAACTTTATATGTGTTTTCTTGTTGCCAAGGTTATGTTATCAATATGTGGGCAGATTGATTTACACTTTGTCAAATATATTTGTCTCAGCTGTCTGAGCAAAGGTTAAGAGGTGCAGGCAGTTTTTTGCTTGTGGTTGTTTTCTGCACTTTACCCACATGATTTCTCAGTGACCTCTTGCTCCTGTACACAACACTGCAGTTTTTTGGCATCAGAAATCAATCTCACACTAATCCCACTCACTTGAATTACCATACATATGGTATCCAAGCTTAAGGCACTTTGAAACAAAATGATCAACATTATTAGGGTGCGTAGGAGAAGGAACCTGCTAGTCTGTTTACTTTTATTCCTTGTTCTGCTGTAAGGCACTTTCTAACCCAGTTAATGAAAAGTACACCTTAAATAAATTTAGAATGTTTAATATTGAATAATAAGGAAAATTAAATAAACTGGATAAAATGATTTGAAAATTCTGTTACTAGGATTTGTTTTGACTGAAAATATGTGTAGTAAACTAATATACGTGCTATATTTTAATATTTACTACATTTGATTTATAGCTGTCATAAAGTAGATCATGCTTTGTTTTACCTCTTATTCACCAGCAATTCAACCACTATTCACTTTGAATTACGTACGTCATGCTTAGCCTATCTAATGGAAGCTGCCATCGCTTAAATTGAATGTTTTTTTACATTTGAAGAGATTTCTGTTTCAATTTGTGTTCTAGGTTCTTGAAAAGTTACGTGTTACAATATGTCTACTTTAATTATTATTTATCATAATAATAATAACAATAACAACAAATATATTATTATTATTATAAATACAAGTGAGCTACTGTATGTGCAGACGTAAAAATGGCGTCTGATATTGGCTGCCTTCTTGAGCGGAGCTGTGCTATCAGTGACCAAAACAACATCAGTGCTTAATAATAATTCATCTCCAGAGAATGAAGTCTGCAGCTGCATCAGGACTTGCGTCGGACAAGAAACAACATACAAGCCGCCGTCATCATGGGAAACTACGGCCGCTCTGCCACAGATGTTTCTAACGAACCTGACGATGAACATTTTCACGGATACCAGGAGACATGATCGTCTCTCACACATTTACCGCCCGTTTACTATCGAAGAAGAAGAAGTGACCTTCTCTGAAGAGGAAGATGTCAGCGCTGAAAAAGGTAGGAAGAAAGGATTCGCCGTGTCGTGTTTGTGCATGAACCGAACCTGCAGCGAAGTCTGTTGTTGTTATTGATGTTTGATTTTTTTTCTCAAGAAGCGCTCCTCTACATCAGGTCTGATGGAGGTTTGGGGCTTTGGGCCAGGTGAAGCCAGCGTGTCGCACTTTGTCACATAGAAAAAGTGTAAAAGGCCAGAAAGTTCTGCTGCGCATGAATGAGTCACTCACTGAATGATTCTTTGCACTTGTCAGGGTGTTTCCTTAACTGATTAATCAATACCACTGAATGATGCATGATGTATCTGTGAGGTGTTGTGAGAGTTAGAGTAGGGCCTACATGTGTTTGGAGGTGGAGGGAGGGTGTAGGATGCCATTGAAGCCATTGTGAATGGAGGGGACCTACAGCTTCTCCCTCGAGTTTCTTCTGTCTGTAAATGCCCACACATTCCCATTGTGCTGCTCCCCTCCACTCAGTCAATGTGTGTGTATATGTATCTATGTGTGTGTGTGTGTGTGTGTGTGTCTGTGTGTATTTGCCTGGAGTGACTCAGCTGTATTGTACTATATCTGTCATCCATCTTTTCATTTGTCACAGGTGTTACCATGGCTACTACAGACTCACTGCTGTCTTTTCTTTGAGAAGGACTCAGGTAAGAGGTGGGAGGGGCAATTATGTCAAACATAATGAGGAGAAGTCATTCACTTTGATAAAAAGCTACATCTATTCAATGTTGCATAATGGCTTTATAGTTGCATGGATCTGAAGGAATGAGAGTTATGATGGCAACTCCTTTGTTCTTTTCCAGAGATGAGTTTTCACGAGTAGGATGAGACCATTGTGGCCTGTTGTAGATGGTGTTTGGTATCAGTGTTTGTCTGGTGATATTCTATATTTTCCATATTGTCAAATATACCATAAAAAGACAAAATTGATCATGCTAAGTTATGCCTTTGTAGCCAAAGCCTGCTATATATCATTGCTAAGTGTTATAGACCTACATTTTGGTCCAGAAACTATTAAAACCCTTTTCAATGAGCAACACTGTTGAACTTAATGAAAGGGTCCTTCATTACAATGAACAAAGGCTCTGTAATAGTACAGAAAACATCTGTTTTCTGAAATGAACCAGTGTACTCATAAGCCTGGGAGCCAGATAAAATGCTGAATGAAGATTTTTTTTGAAGATCTATATCCCAACATCAGTGTAGGGGAATCTATCCAAAATGTAGTTATTGATGCAGACCTTTCTACACCCTATGTCTTTCCAATACTTCCCAGAAGTCAAAAAGTATAAAAAAAACCGACTCCGACTGGTTTTGGCCCCTTCTTAATTTCACTTGTCAACAATAATAAAAATATAGAATGCTAAAATTATACTTAAGATGTGTTTCAAACTGTAACTTAAACTTGCATTCAGGTTTTTTGGGGGGAGGCTTGTGGGCAGCACAACAAACTGTAACCACAAAATTGGAATATTATCAAGCTATAAAGTTGATCAGGCCAACATGTTAGCAGACAGTTGCCTACTTCCACATCCAACAGACATGGAGATACGTCAGCATTCCTTTGGAGTTGTGTTTGCGTCCACCTGATGAACGTAATATTTACTCATCTTTTAGTTCTCCCCATCAACTAAATATTTGTCTCTTTAGTCGCAAAATTCTCCACTATGTTGATCAGCTAGGTGCTAACTTTGTCTGCCGTTTGGTGCTGAGCAGGAAGTGTGCTGGAGGCCTATCAGAGTTTTCTTCACTGTAAACTGCTGCCTATTGAGGCTGTAAACTACGCTGATAAGAGCAGTGAGTCGGAACCAAAACAGTCAAGTTGCGGCTTCTAACAATGACGTCAAAAATGTTAAAATGCTCCACTCATAGATTTGAAGAAAACTGCGTGATTGGGTTTGTCACTATAAACGACAACGTTCACATACGCATAGTCATTCCATCCATTGATAATACAGATATATTGATTGGTACAGCTTTTATACTTCAGTGCAATTCAACAATCCTATGGATAAGCAGATTGTTAACGCCGTGCTTTTACAATGACAACGATCGATTCCCGCTTTCCTTTGTGTGTGCTGTGTAAATTACACATGATCTGACAGATGAGATGTTTCTCTACCATCTAGCCTGGTGTATGATGGGAAAGGTTTGAACCTATAACTAATAAAAGACAGTTTAAGGCAACAAATCAACTGTAAAAAAAGTGAGATGGAGGTGTTAGTTGTTGTGATGTGTGGAGAATGTGGGCATAGAGCATAAAGGAGATAGTGGTAAATTAGGTAAAATCTGCATAATCCTTTTCTCTGCAGAGGTCAGAGCTCTGAGAACCATCCAAGGAAAAAGCACTGCAGGGGTCCGCTGCCTTTCTCTTGGCATTTTTTGGGCATCGTAGATGATCAAATGCTGGCTTACATCAGCAAAAACATCAAATGCTATCACTTTCACTGTGATGCTTTTGAAGCCAAAGGCAAAGACGGAATCATGAAAGAGTAACCATAAAATAAGTACATTTTTTATTTACTTGGTTATAAATACCACAAACTGAGACCAAAACAAGCATTCTAAAGATTAAAGGGACATGAGAATAGCACTTGTGTGTTGCTAAAAGCATGTTGGTGAATATAATTCACCAAAGAGCAAACATTTTGAGGTCATGTTGGCTATTTTTACGCTGAAGCTTTACCTTTTTGTTCTGCCCATTAATGTCTCAGGGACATTTTGCACATTTAGCTCCGGCATTAATCGTTACCTTGTGCCTGTAATGCAGCAGTGTCATCCTAAATCATAACACCATTCTTAGATAAAGGCTGTGGGATCTCAACTTTGACAGCATTTATTCAAACAATGATCATACAGTATATGTGTTAATCACATTCTCAAAATGTCTTTTATAGGACATTAGGAATTACAAATAGGCTGACGTTGGAGTTTTAGCACACATCAGAGATTATCTGTGAGTTAATCGTGTGTAGGGTCCTTCTGTGTCTTTACAGTCTTTGTCAGCACAAAGTTTCCAGATGAAGTGAACGTGGATAAGGGAACATCTCCGCTTGTTTGATGTGCATAACCTAAAGAATTGTTCTGGGTTTTTTCTTCTTCTTTATCAGCCATCCGGAGAACTTGCTCTTGATCATACCTTGCTCATCATTTTCTCAAGGTTGAGGCAGAATGTTAATGAGTGCGTGGACTGGATGATTTTAAGGGATATAAAGCAAGCAGGAGAAGTGATGCTGTTTATCACTTTGAGTTTAAGCTTTAAAAATGAGCATTTATAATTTTTTTTGCTTCTATTGGTTTTAATCTAAAACTATGGCACAAATGTGTAAATAGTTACATTTCAGAAAGAACTTCAGGTAAGTTTTACACCACTAGGTGGGACTGTTTACTTGATAACATGTAAAAAATGCTGCTATGTTGCTGTTCAAAAACTGACCATTTCAGTATTTCCATTTGAGATTGTGTGCTGTGTTATCTTGCAAAAATAAATTTACCAAGTAGGCTCTGTTTTGCTGCTCAATAGGTTGTGTCAGCAGCAGTGCAACAGTACATTTGTTAGCACTAAAAGCAGAAGAATCACCAGATCACAAATATGGCATTGTGTATCTCTGCTGTTAGAAATGTTCTCATTAAAATGAAAAGCTTTAAATAACAAATCTTTTTATAGTAATTTCTCATGTATTTACAAATAAACATATCCATAGAATTTTTTTAATTATTCTTTTAGACTGTGCAGTTTTTAACTGCTTTCGTTGAAAGCAGCTTTTTTTTTTAAATGAAGCATGGTACCCATTAAGATCTGAAGGGGGTCGACAAAATAACAATGGGATTTCTAACAATATACTGTGATTAATGACCTAATGAGGACCAGTATCAGTCTACTTTGATTTGCTGTCAGTCTGCATGCACTGTATGTAGTAGAATGATAGAAAACCACCAGTTCTTTAAGGTGTAGATCTGCTGGTTGGCGAGACTATGGTGGTGACCATCCATCACAACCCTTTAACAGTTGTCAACAGACGGTAGATGGTTGAAAACCTTTGTCTATTTCCAAACAGTCACCATCACAGAAGAAGTTTAAAAGCTCCGTCATAGACAAGGTGTTTCATTGTTTTGTTAGCTTTGTTTTTAAGCCCCTTCCTTTCCATCTGGATCAGCTATTGCTGATGAGTCTCTTTTTCATCTAGTTAAGGATCGCTGTAGGAGCTATTTATAGGATATTACTATTTAGTTATTTTATGCATAAGTAATGTTTAATTATTCTAGATGTTTGCTTATTTAGGTTAGATTGTTTGATTTATTAAGATAGCTTTTCTATTGATGGTCATTCATTTAGTTTAATAATGTTTTTGTTGTTGTTTAGTATACTTAGTTTTGGGTTTGGTAATTTGTTTTGAATTGGGTAACACTGTGGGGACCTGCAGTTACATATAGGAGTAGGCAGGTATAGGACCAGCATGCACCGAGGTGGGCCTATAGTTTTTTACCAGCGCATGAGAGTCAGCGACAGGATTTCCTGTGTTCTTTTGTTTGTTTGCTTGTTTTGTTGGACCAAATAAATCATCAGCAACACGGAATTCTGTTTGGACATTAACCTCTTTGCCTGCGTAAACCACAAACCCATGGTGCGTCAGTGGCCCTTTGATTTAAGTTTGTTTTAGGATTTTTCGGACAATTGGCCACTACAATCGCTAATATTTCTCTTGAGTAGCACCTCTGCTCCTTCAGAATACCAATAAGTCTTACTTTGGGCCTTAAATCATCATGATCCTCTCTCAAATTGTCTCTCTACCTTAGAAACTGTACTGTGCTGTAGGACAGAGAAGAGGCTGGGGAAGGTGGGAGGAGGTGAGGAGAAAGTGAGGGCTAGTGTTGCTGTAACGGCTGGTGAAAGTTGCAGTTCGAGTTTGGGTAAGAGGTCGTCTCAGGACTATGAAAGACAGGACAGTGTTCAAGTCTCATATTGTAATTTGCTTGTATCTGGTGCAGACGAAGTGGAAAGTTCAGTTTCGGCTTTCTTTCTGTTGTTCCGTTTTGTGTAACTTTATGCATGGATAGTATGCCATTTAAACACCTGCACATGGCCCAAAAAACGTGTCTGATCTTCGGTGACGTCAGCAGGGTCCTGACAAGACCAGGGAACGACTCCCTCCCTTTCAGTCGGAGCAGTGATTTCATCACAGGGAGAGGTTGGCAGAGGCTTTATTGAGCTTGACGTTTTATCACCAAGAGCACCAGACGTATGACCACATGCACCAGTCAGTACGAGGACACAGAGCAGCAAAAGTGAGAGCCAAATAACATGGCAACATGTTGTTGACGCGTTATAAACCCCCTCGAGAGGGAAAATGAGTGTGAGGCAAAGGCACGTAGGGAGACAGAGATGCTTAAACCCAGAGGGGAAGAGGGACAGCATGAGTGTGCATGCTGATGGGGATAGGAGCGTGTTGAGCTACAGAGCTGCAGAATCCTGAATCCAGCATATGGAGACTCCGTGTCCTTGTTTTGTGGCGATCTTTGGGAGCAACATGCAGCTCGCGCCGCTGCCTCGTACTGCTGCAGTGGAGGAGTAAATGCGGAGCCCAACACTGCTCCAGGTGATCCACAGCAGCCCAGCCTGGCAGACTGCTCCCTCCTTAGCCTTCCCTCTCCTCCTCCTTCTCCTCCTCCTCCTCTTCCTCCTCCACCTCTTCCTCCACCTCCTCTTCCTCCTCCTCTGTCAGTGCTCCATTCTTTTGAGGGCTTTGAAAAAAATAAGAAGAAAGGAACAGAAAAACAGAGGAGAAATCCTGCTTTCCCCCTCCGGTCTCAGATGTGAAACACCTCTGCATGACTGTCTTCCCTCTCATCGTGTGAAGACGCACCGCATATGTGCTCCAATGTCTCCGGAACATAGACTTGCTGCAAGGTAAGAAGACTTGGACTTATTGAAAAGAAAACCGGCATTTTGTCTTTGCTCTATTTTATTTTTATTTGTGTTTTTCTCTTGAGACATTTTCTACAGAACTGTTACAGGCTTCTGTGTGTTAGAATTTAACAGGTAGATGAGAAGTTGGCACAGCAGATAAGGTAATTGGTATTCCACACAACGGATAGAAATAAGCTCCCAGAGATAGATCTTTGTCAGATATGGCAAAATACATGTCTTCAGTTTTGGAGAAAAAGACACCTCTTCAATCACAGCAATACGTGCAAGTGTGTGTGTGTGTGTGTGTGTGTGTGTGTGTGTGTGTGTGTGTGTGTGTGTGTGTGTGTGTGTGTGTGTGTGTGTTCATATGTATGTGTAATAGAATCCAGCGCGGGGGGGGGATTGCTCCTCAAAAAGGCTTCTCGATGGGTAACAAGAGGATTTTCATCTTGACAATGTGGCCAAACAGCTTTCCATCAATCTTCTTATGGCCACTAACGTCGGCACAATATCTGGCTTCAAAATGACTGACATGACCACCTTATTTCATGGTACCAGTAGATTATCATTATATAATCATTTTTAGAGGTTCTGTTTGGTTGTAAAGTGAGGAAAAATGCTCTCCCTGTCAATGTATGTTTGTCATCATACCTTATTTGTCATAGATAGAGGGAGTTCAAGATGAAATGAGGATACAAAGGGGGAGATAAGGATTACAGCAGCAGGTAGATGAGGACAGAGGAATGAAGGGGTGATTGTAGGAGAACTTACTCCATCACTCTGTGATTCCTGAAAACCTGCTAGCCAACATCTGAACAGTTTGATCTCTCCCAAATCCTTAAATCTATTAATCACAAGTTGGGTGTGAAGCCTCAAAGCCTGAAGCTGTAAGTGACCTAATGAAGGTTTATTGCCTTCACCTTACACACACACACACACACACACACACACACACACACACACACACACACACACACACACACACACACACACACACACACACACACACACACACACACACACACACACACACACACACACACAGACCCTTCATAATGCCATACTAAGAAATGGAGACGAGCTGGTGCTGCAATGGTATCCAAATCCTGAATTCTGCTGTTTGACACGGCTTCAGGGCTTTTCTATGTATATGTGCTAAAACCTTTGACAGTGTCTTGCGCTCCGTTTAGCTCCTGGATTTGTGCACGCTCATTCATGTCTGCATACAGATCAGATAGTATGCCAGTTTCTTTTATAACTGTACTTTGATATGCAGCAGAGGACTGACAGATGCTATTTATCACTGGAAGCATTAATCCTGTGGCCTGACACATACAGGCACACATACAAACTGTGCATACAGCATTTGCCCTGGCAACATGCTCCATCTCCCAATACACTGTACAAACAGTGAGCTAAAGGCACACCTACATGCATACATACATACAGGCACGCTCAGACAGCTCTGTGGACTGAATCAAGCTGCTTTCGTGTGTAAGGTGTCTAAGGTGGTCATTTGTCATGTCTAACATTAGGATGCAGAGGAGGATTTCCGAGATGCAGAGTCTCAGCTCCCAGGCGGCTTCTTCCTCTGATTTTTCCAGCAGATACACTGGCATCCTGAAACGCCTCATTTAGCCAGTTGAATAAAGTGTGGAAAGCCACTCCAGCAGCCCCTAGAGGCTGCAATGTGTATTACACAATTTTGGGCAATGAAATGTTGGTCGAAATGGACAACATACTGACTCATTTTTGCTCGAAGCTTACTACTACGGTTAAATGAAAAGCTCAATATTTCAAGAAATAAGATGATTGGCTTTCTTGCGGAGAGTTAGACAAGAAGATATAAATATAGCTGGAACTGGCAGCTAGTTAGCTTAGCTTAGCATAAAGGCTGCAACCGAAATGTTGAAACGGCAACTTGAGGCTTTTCGGGGGTTATATGCCGGACTATTTCTTGGCTGGGACCAGTAACTTTTTAGGAGTGTTTTCTTCCTGGTGATAGAACAAACAATATAACGTGTGAATCAGTAGGTGGTGATAGGCAGATTTTGTTACCTTAGGACAGAGCCATGCCTCTTGTTTCCCCCTGATTCCAGCCTTATTGGTATGCTATGCTAATTTCCCAAATTTCAAATTTCATGGTACCCTGCCTGTTACAGTATGAGATATCCTAAGAGAAAACATTGAGATTCATCCTTTGTGGCCCATTGATATCTACAGTAAATTTCAAGAAATTTAGCGTAACGTTTACGATCTTGGTTGGACCCCTCAGTTTGCTTTTTGTGTCCTTTTTTGGTAAATGGGAGTTTAGCCATTTGACACAGATTACAAAATGAATAACTTGTTTATATACCCTCTGCGTTATGCTCACAGAGAGTGTGTGTTTGTTTTTAGAATTAAAGCTGCAGTACATCTGGCTGTTGATGGCATCTCTTCTCTTTGTTTTGCTGCAGGGGTTTTCAGGTCAGGATGGAATGATTAACCAGCTATTAACTGACAAGCTGATTCATTGCTGAGTGCAAAGCAGGACAATACAAATACCAGTCACCAGTCCTGTGAAATCTAAAGTGATAATCCACATTTTTGGAATAAAAATAATGAAGCTTTTAAATTGTCTTATCCATGGTGTTAAACATGATCAAAACATCACCTGGAAGTCAAACTGGCACTATTGTATTGATTTCAAACTAATGTTTTTTTGTTGATGAAGCTTAATTTTCTGTTGGTTATAGTGGAGATGACTGTGCATTTTAACCACAGAACCTAGTATTATTATAAACTGCAAACATAAAACATTTCCAATTTGGCAGTATAATATGTCAATCTGTCTACTGAGCTGCACAACACTACTCTTTTCCCCTCAGACTTTACTGGATTTCAACAATGGAAATAAATTAACAGTTTTTTCTATGGCCACGATAAGCTAAAGTGTTGATGACAACCACTTCAGGTAGTGACACTTTCCAATTTTAATGAGCCAGGATTTGGTTTCTTTTAGCAGTTTAACTATTTAGATCTCAAACTGTTACAACTTCACAGGTGACACCTCGGTGTCTCTCCTGCCTAATGTCAATGTCTACAAACACTGTAGACTATTGTAACCATTGTTTCACATACATATCTAACTAACTGTTTTGTAGTTAATGGTTCCAATCTTTATCGGCATATATTGTTGCATATCTTCTCTGTATAGCCAATAATTGCACATCAAACACACATACGTACAGTTATTTCCCTCACTGTTAACTGCAGTATGTGTTGAGTAGGGCCGCAACACATACAGCAACAGCAAAACTATGTTTTCACTTTTCATTATGTTTAGCATCATATTTTCTTGATTCATGAATAATCATTTGGTAAATAAAAAATGAAATGTCAATATATAGTGAAAATGTCTTCATGTCTAGTTTAGTCCAGCCCCCAATAATATTATATTTACAGAGATATAAAGCAGATACAAGCAGCAGATTCTCACAATTAAGAAGCTGGAACCAAAGGAATATTTTGTATTTTTGCTTACTAATGACTTATGTATTCTTATCTACAGTGTATTATTCCTTTGCTGACACAGTGACCCATCTTAATGTTTCCTTGGCACCTGATGCTCAGTTTTGTGGCAAAACCCAAGAGAAGCTGGATGGAAATAACCAGAATCCTGGTTTCCAGTTTAATCCCTCTAAGAGGTGCTTGGTACAATACCATGTTAGGTAGCGAGAGAAGCTGTGTGGGTGTATGAGTGAGTGGATGAGTGAATATGAGTTTGAATATAGAGAGCATTCAGAGGAGTGAGCTGGATATTGGCAGCAGAAAGCACGATTGATACAATTTATTGTGTTGTACTAAGAACTTGTGGAAACACGTACTCTCGTCACATTTGACCTAAGTAGATAACTGTGAATTACATCATAATTTCAAAAGATGTGGTTGAAATTTTTGGACAATTTAAGACTCAGAAATGGTTTGCGTGATGTGAGTGACCGCATGAATGCCTCCAACCACGTACTGTTTGTAAGTATATGCTGGCTAGTGTCAACCCTCAATTTCTCTCTGCAACATTTATTTCATGGCAAATGCAGGCTCACCCACTGTTACTTAAATATCAGTTTGAAACAACCTCAGTTAAAGGCTTCTCTACACTACACTACATTTTGTAGCACATGACTTACTACAATCCAACTTTAAGTGTGTCGGATTTTGAGGCATCATCAACAGCAAATTCTTAGAAATTCAGGGGAGATTTAAATTTAATCTCCAGCTCCTCGAGAATGTTTCCATGTCTACTGTAAAAGATTGAGGTAAAATGGTAGCTGTAAGACATTTGAAGACAACTCGATGACGAGCAAGGATGAGACTAACTGAAATCATATCATCTGCATAAATACGCCTCAGAAGAGAATCTCTTGTCAAAGACCAATAATCTAGCTGGAGTGTATTGACTACTTTAAGCATGAGGAAACCCCTCATCCAGGTGTGTGTGTGTTTTTTCTTTTTTCGGAGAAAAAGCTGTTGCAATAAATAATGGAATCAACCTCCTGGTGTGTGGTGTGGTTTCGCTTTTCCTAATGAAGACTGGATTCATCCTCAGTCTCTGACAGTAGTGGGATATGCTGCTCTCCAGCCTGTTTCCATGGAGATACTCTGCTGTAGCATCCCCCCCACCCCCCTCTTCTTCTGTACATTTCTACCAAACAGTGCTGCTTCATGAGAGGGATCTAGGCCAGGGTGTGCATGTGTGTGTGTGGGATACAATGGTGTGAAAACAGGCAAACAAACATGTATGGCGCCATTGACGGATATGCTTTTGCTATTGTGGTAGTATTAAGCTCTGCCGCAGTTCAAGTGTAGTGTGTGTGTGTGTGTGTGTTTGTGTGTGTGTGTGTGTGTGTGTGTGTGTGTGAATGTGAGTCGGTGTGTGTTGCAGCTCAGTATCTCCAGTAGTGTGATTGTAATATGTGTTGATGTGTGTTGTACTCTTTCTCTCCCGATGTGTCATGCTGGTAGTGGTTGCTAATCTTGGAGCTCTGCTGTAGCAAATGTCCAAGTGTGAACATTCGTGTATGTCATGGTGTGTTACGACGGGGCTGAATGGTGAGTGGTTACGAACAAAGTATTTGAGAGTGTGCATTTTGGGTACATGAGATAGTGAGTCAGAGTGACAGAAAGAGTGAGATCATTGGAGTGCAAGGTCGAGAAGAGAGAGACAGAGAAACAGAAGGTGAAAAGACGACGATCTAAAGATGGTTGACTTTAAACCGTGAACGATGTTATCTCACTGAAAGAAAGCCTGCTGCATTCTGTGAGCCACATGTGAGGCTTTTTATGTGTGTGGTTACTATATATGTATCCCCCGAGGGCTGTAAAGCCAGAAACTCTGGTTCTTGCTTACAATGTGACAAAGGTGACAAGTGATTCCTGGACAGACAAAGAGGCCGCCACGGGGACGGAGCGTGTCGAAAATAGCTGCGAAAAGGAGCTTTCTGTCTCGGTAGAATGATGCAGTGCAGACCTGAACAGAGAGTCCCTGCTGTATGAAGGCCAGGGCTATCCCTGTAGCAACACAATTTCTAATCCTGAAGCTCTGCCCTGTCAATATGCAGCCTGCATCTATTTGAAGGATAGATCCTCCCTTTGAATCAAAGGACGTATCTGATAAGTTTGTTGTAAGAAGCCCATGGAAATTGAGATATGGCCTGTGTAAACTTTTCAAATGAACCTTAAATTGATTCTCACAGCTGCTAAGAGCCAAAGTTATTCAGTTAACTATCATAGGGGACGAATTCAACCTCAAATTTTCACATAGTCGCAGCCGGAGCCAGTGAAGTTTTGGCATAACGCATAAAATTGTTGTGGATTCATTTTTTGTCCCTTGACTAATTGATTCATTGACAGATTGTTTCAGCTCAACATCTGAGCAAACACTTGCTTATTTACACATCCGGCAGCTAATAGAGCAACATTAACATTCATGTGGAGTCGTGTTTGTGGACACCTGATGAATGGAAGTCCAATATTCACTCGTTTTTAGCTCTGTTGTTTAGTCTCCACCAGCTCCTGAGGGAAATATCAGTCTGTTTAGCTGCTAAATGCTCCACTATGTACACCAGCTAGTCTTTAACTGTGTCTGTTTTCTGTTTGATGTGTGTTTAGAGCAATTCTGCAGAAAATAACCACAAGTAAAGTTGTGGACCGGACAACTAAGCAATGAGCTGAAAGATGCTTTAAAGCTCTGTAAAACCAAGGGGAACTGCTGATTCAAGTGAAAGTTTTTTGTAAGTTTATCACCAAGAATGACCCCTTTGACATTTTTATTGAAGACATTGTTATTATAAAAAAAATTTAATAGGATTTAAATGAAATGTCATGTTTTTTGTTTCTATTTAAATACAACCAAATCTGACTTAAAAATAGTTTTAGGTTGCTGTGTATCTGGATGAATTTGTAGTTATGATCTCTGTATTTCTGAAATCCTGGCTACGGCCCTGCCTACACGACAATACATCCTCAACCAAATAGTAAAGCATATATTAAATAGAAACAGATAATGGATACATAAAGAAAATGTCTTTTTTTTTTTTCAATTTTGTCTTTGATTTTACATTTGAAATTCATACCAGAAAAAAAAAAAAAAAAAAAAAAAGATCAGAATCACCTTTATCGACCTTTGCAGTTTTAATCGGTATGCCATCAGGCGTGAAATTGATACGAGAGTGTGTGTGTTCACTCTGGCAGTATCCATAGTGAACATCTCCATAGCTGATAATAGGATATACTGTGTGCAGGGTTAGCCTGTCGAGAAGCTGGGTGGTAGCAGTCATCTCAGTCCATTGCACTCTGGGGAGCGCTTATAGGATCAGTAAGAGTCAGGCAAGAGAGATGCTGTGTGTGTGTGTTTTATGTGTGTGTATCCACACTAAGGTTAACATTGCCACATGGGCTCGATCCTTCGCCACTACCATGGTACCTGCTGTGCGTTAATGGTTTGAGTGTTCTGACTCACGCAGGGTGCCGATGCCTGCCAGGTGGTACACGTCCACACAGGGAATTCAGAGTACTAAAACTAATGTGCTAAACCAGCGTCCAGTCAGGCAAGGGGGGGAAGCCAGAGCGCCACAAACAGGATAAAACACCGGCAGGGCATGGCAGCGTGTAGCGAGAGCGACAGACAGGAAGGCGTCTTCAGAAAAGCATTTTGCAGGTGTTCAGTCCAAACACCTGAAAAGCAGGTGTTTGTGAAGAAGAAACAACTGGTTTGACATTCGCTTTCATACAAATCTGTATTTAGTTGTCCAAACTTCATCACTTCAGTGATAAAGTGGAGCTTTATTCCAGGTTACTGTCCTGCATTCACAGTCAGAACAAAACAGCCTGAAAAAACTGTTTTCAACTTCTTTTGTATTTGATTTCAAACAAAAACTCTTCAATCCACTCTTCAACCATTCTTTCAACTTTCAAATCCCTTTGGCAAATCCCTAACTAGCCTGTAATCAGACTGCTCTGCCCACTTGGAAACGGCCTATGTAAGATGTTTTTTTACTTCCAGCAGGCTGCTGGCATACAGAACCCTCCGCCTGGCCTGAACAGCAAACCCTTGGCTCATCAGCACTATTTCAAGTGGAATATCAATAATGTTGGATAGTCCACTCATTCCATCAAGGCTCTCATGGATGGTCTTGAGCTCACAAAGCGAAGTGTGACAATTTAGCAGTTTGGTTAATTTTAAAATTGTGGTAATTGAGATGTTAATACTTTTTAGAGAAAATAATTGTAATATTCTGAGACTGCTTTTCCTGGGTAAAACTGACTTTACAGCAATGTAAATAATATAGCTATCTATATTTTCTGAAATGCCAACACTAAGAGAACAGAGCCTTCCTAAATGTGGGCTGGCACACAAATGAAATCCAACCATTCAATTTGAGGCATTTTAGCAGCATCAGCATTAACTAATCGTTTTAATAGGTGGGATTAGATGGATGTGTTCGTCCCCAGAAACACAAGAGGTTTAAAGATTGTGGCCTGTGCTCTGATGTGTCATGACACATGAAGGTGAGAACAGTGAAAACACAGTGTGGCACCCTGCTGGTGGTGACAGTTTAATTCAAAACTAATTATGGTAAATTCTGGAGCATGTGATGGTTTCCTCAGAGGAGTCGGCATGGGGTGAAAACCTTTCAGTGGCTGGGATCATTCTGTAGAACAACATTTGTTCCTATTGTCACTGACCAAATTTTACTACAGAGGCTGTAGAGATTGTCAACAACAAAAGTGACATTTTGTGTTTAGCTGACCAAAATCAGGGAACTCGCAGACAGAATATTGAGAATAGCCTTTTTCTCTAAGGTTATAAAGCTACCACCAGAGGGCAACTCCACCTTCCCTTGTCAAATTTCACATAATAAATCATGAGGAAACAGTATAGATTAAGTCATAGAGAGTATTTATCTGTGTACAGGGTTTTTAGAATGACCACTTTAGAGATCAGGCATGTGTTTGCTGTGTGTCATGCTGTGTGCTGAGAGGAAAGAGAGAAGTTTAAAAGCACAGGCCTCCTCTCTAAGCCGTTATTCTGTCAGCCCATTAAAAAATCAAAGCTCTTTCTGCTCACTTGAATCAGCACACTATACGTGTTTTAGTGCAGAATACTAATACCCCACGATCCCATTCAGGATTCTCAAGTGTTACATGTCGAGTCAGTAAGTGTCACACACAGCCAGCCAGTTTGAGTGCATCCGGTTTATTAGCCTCTAATACTAGCTATGTTTTGTCTGTCTTTTCGTCAAAAGGATATCTCTAAAAACTGCTCAGTTTGAGTTTGAGTTATGTCATGCACAAAGCCAGCATGTGGCCTTTTATGATTCCTGATCTGATATGCCGGATTGATTTTGGAGGTGGTACTGATGGTTCGGGTATGGTCCATGAGGTGAATACTTTAAATACAGCAGATTGTTTTGCCCCACAGCAATCCCTGGCCTTATATTACCTTATTGTACATAAAAGATGATATACAGATTTTTTGATTTTGGGGAGAGAGTACTGGTATAGGACTAGAACTGACTTTTGGGAGACTGACTGACTTGAGTTGTCAGAATAGATATATAGAGAATAAAAGTATGAAGAAAAGTACATCCCACTCATTTAAGAAGCACTCTAAGTCCCAACACATTTTATCTGACCCAAGAGGAATCGGAAGCAAATTGGAAAAAAAGAATCTGCCGTTTCAGTGTTTGAAATAAATATTTTCACCACTTCTCCAGCAAATTCCATCTGATATTTATAAAAGTTAACACATAACATGTTATGATGAACCTGAAAAGAAAAAAATAAATATCTAACAGTTTGCCAGATGATGCCAGATGATGCTGCAAATTACATTTTGTCCATAGCTGCCGCTACAGTAAGATGATCAATTTAAATGGCTATACCTCAGTGGTTGCAAGTTTGTCAATCTTAAATCTTAAACAATACCTCCTTTAACAAAGTACCAACATTAGAAGACATAATCTAGGCATTGTCAAAAGATCATGTCTCTCATCAACCAATCAGCGTGACATCTGGAGTTTTACTCAGCTTTGGTGAAGGAAGGTGCTCTCTTGAGTACTTTCTAGTAATTATTTGCTCTCCTAGAAACACAATTATGGTAGCGTATGTGTAGACATATTGTATCATTGTTCGATACTCTTATTTTCATCATTATTGTGGTCTACATTTCATGGTCAGTTTCCACGGTAGTATTTATTTGTAATGAGAAAATAAAATTGAGCAGGTGATCCCAATAAAAATAAAATAAAAAAATCGCATATAATCGTATCTGGATCCGTTATATGAGCTGCTGCTGAGCTTTGTCTGCATAAAAAAGAAACCAGGCCTGTGGAATTACTTGCGTGCTTTTACTGAAAAACCTTTCACCAGCTGGTTTGTATCCTGTACTTGAAAAATAAAATAATTTAGATGAATCACTTAATGCCCAGGAGCGTTTTTGATTTGATTTTAGTTCTATAGTTTTTGCCTCTGGACCTGCTATCTATTTAGGCTCTTATCCCTACACAAAACCCTTCACAACAGCAAAGCTACTACCCAAGGCACTCTGAAACCAGGACAAAGGCTTGCTATTGTTATTGCAGATGGCCATAATAAGAAATATTGCTGTGTGAAGTCCCCAGTTTGTGTTTGTGTAATCTCCATCAGCAGCAACTTTATTAAAATATTCTGTCACTGCAGTGTGCTCTTGGTGTCTTAAAAAGAAACAGCTTCTGTTGAGTGTCAGACTGTTTTGACGAATCACACTCCAGTGTGAGAGCCACACTGTTACTTGTGTGCAGCAAAATACAACTGAAGTAAAACAACTCAGCAGGGTATCAAAACGGTGACAATCAAGGAAAAAAGGAAGTCAAGACACTGAAATCTTTAAATTTAATGTAAATAGGGAAATTATATCCAAAAGCAATAACAAATTATAAATAATATCGCTATTACAAACAAACAACAACTAGTGAAATGAAAGGAAATTCAAATTGATTTAACTGATTAGTGAAACCCCAAAAGCAGGGAATTTTGAAACTCAATGCCCTGAATGATAGATCACTTTCAATTCTAGTTACAGGTTCCTACCTGGGAATGTGAAGGTACACTTTGAAATACTAAGATGTAGCCAGCAGCCAAACCAAGAGGAAACGAAACAGTCTGTCAGTCCCCTGGCTGCACAATGAAGTCTGTGCAGTCTAGAGACTATCAAATAATTCCTCATTTATACTTCTGCAGCTGGGCGCCTATGCGTTCTGGTGTGGGCACCTCTCAAATGTGCCAGGCATAGTACTGTGGAGGAATGTGCGTAGCATGTAATTTATTTTTGATTTGGACCGTACTCGTCTCTGTGGCTCTCTGCGAGCTCCGCAAACAATCTCTGCGAAGCTCAGCACAAGCTTTTCCGCAGAAGTATAAATCAGGCATAAGGCTGAGGGCCCTATCTAACAATTTGCTGTATCAACCATTTGAAAAACAATGCATGTAGGCGCACCTGGCTTTTTGAGGAAATGGGAGATTACACTAATTCATGTTACGCCCAAAACACACCTGTGGTTAATTAAGAAATACGACCCCTTTGGCCCTTGCGCCTTACTTTGTGCCCAGATTATGCACCGTTTAACGAACTAAGTGAACTAAGTGAATTTGCGCCATGCACTTCAGACCATATGCTTTATTTATTGTTTAAATAATGTTTCTGATGTGTCTTTTTTCAATTGTGTTGAGCATATGCAGCCGCCTAAAGAAATAGCGCTGAAACTGGCATATTATCCCTTTTTTTGAGAGCGCTCCAACTTCTCAAAGCCCTTTTAGTTAGAAAATCTCTGCCAGAGTTTAACACAATATGTAAACTTAACTCTATATTAGTCTTTGTTTTTTCATTTTCCAACTAATACACCAATAGGGATGGTCAATGATCAAGATTATTGGTTTCAGTGAAGCACAATTATAACTTAAGAGCAACACTCACACATACATGTGCACACAGAGCTACACTGATGAGCACTAATGAGCTAAATAATGGAGACATCTGGTTACATCAAAAGGCCAAGGGTGGCTGAAAAAGACATCTTGTCCACGTGATAAGACACTTGTTTCTGGGAAAAAAAGGAAGGAAGTGAGTAAACAGAGCTAATTGCCATTTGGTGCCATGACAAACTGTATTAGTTATTAGCCTGTTTGATGCATTAAATGTATTATTCATACAGCGTGGTTAGCATCTGCAAGTAGGAGGAGGAGAGACCTCGGGATCCTATTTGTTTGTGCACAATTTTTCTACAGAACCAGTCTCCTAAACACATTATGTGGCCTTCTAAAGGATGTTTATATATAATTGGATGAATTTACATTTTTGGTTCACATTAATGTTGTTTACATGGGGGTAAAATAAACATGTAGTTTACATAATTTGTTTCTAGGTCTCAAATATGAGTATATAGCTGATACAATAGAAAATGTTCCTTCCTTGTTTTATTATGACCTTAAAGCTTCTACAACTTGCTTTCTTTTGTGTTGATTTTGACGGTCCCTACTTAAGTAGGTCGTATAGAGGCATCAGAATTGCGATGGTTAAATAACCAATTAAAGTTCCTCACAGTCACTTTAAATAGTCAGTGTTTGTAACAGCACAATAACATTATTACGATTTCAAAGGGTCAGTAAGTAAGAGTTTAATTGCCGCATAGCAAAAAACATAACTGATATATCTGTAGGGGGGTTACAGAATGTTGATCTGCACCACTATCTCATCGATAACACTCGGTACTGAGATCTCGGGCCTTTAAAACTCTCTGAATGGGTCATACTGTGCTTTGGAACAAACACCCACTCTACCCAGTTTGGATAGTATTGTTATTAGTTAATACAGGTCCCTGATAGAGGCCATAAACCATTGAAGCAATGATGTGTCCGTCACTACTCTGCAGAAGCATGTGAAGTGTAATATACAATCTCTCTCGTGCTACTGTGTGAAATGCTTCAGATGGCACACACACACACAAACACACACACAAACACACACACACACACACACACACACACACACACACACACACACACACACACACACACACACACACACATCAACCATCTCCATGCCACAACCCTCTGCCCTGTTCTCCATCCTCTCCTCTCTACATGTGAAGCACCCTTTGCTCTCGCTCACCGCTCACTAAGCTCAGCTAAGTGTTGCTTGAGATTAATACATGGGAGGCCCACTTTGCCAGATGATGTAATAATCGTGGCGGTTGGCTGTTGCCTAGATACAGGGAGACAGTAGAGAAAAAACACTCCAGCCAGGTGTTGCTGTCTCTGTCACCAAGACCCCCACGACCGTTTGAGTCAATGAGCAAAAAAGTGTTTCGGGAAAGGAGCTATTCACTTTTGAATCCAATATGAACATAAAAATGACATGAAAAAGAAATAATCTTTAAAAAAATGTTGTTCTCTGTTAGTGTCTGTCTTAAACACATTACATATAGCAGCTTCAAACATTCAAAAACTGCATAAACATTCCCTGTCTACCTTGTAAAAAAAAATCATTATATAATTTTCTTGAACGCACCGTTGGGTGTTGCCCAATCTTGTTATGCCTCATCTTTGTTCATAACATTAGTGCTTTGAGGATGCAAAGTCTCCATTAGCAACAATCTCACTAAACCTTCACACACCTCCTCTTCTCTATTCCTCTCGCTCTCCTTCAGCTCTTCACGTCCCACAGCTAGAAAGGGAACTCCAATATCCTGCTGAGATGCGGTTCACTATGTTTGTCTCAGTACTGTATGTGTGTGCTGTGGAGGGAGGTGGTGACTAAGCCTCTGCTTCAGTAACAGTGTTGCATTAAGTGCATCTCCATTCTATTTTTAGCCCAAACACAGCCAAACATTCAATCCACCGGTTGCCATAGCAATAAAGTCTCCAACACAGAAACTTTTAGTGCCTTTAAACTCCATGAAGATGGTTTATAACCTTGTTTATTAGCATGAAGATGGAGTTTTGAAATATAAGATGGATGACAACCAGGCCTTGTTCTCTGAGAGGTTGACAAGTATCCCAGAATGCATTTCGCATTAGCCAGTGATGTTGGTGGATGTCATCACACTCACAATTGATAAAACATTGTTCTACAGCTGTGTGTTACCGTGCCACAAAACTAAGATTTGTTTAAGGCAAGCAATTACATTTTTGCATATGGAATATGTGGTCTAATACTAACAAATAAAAGTGAAAAATATAAGTGTTCAAAATTAGCTGAGACTTTTTAAAAGATATGGGTCCCTGCTAGTCGGGCAAAAACAGCCAGTCCAGACGTCTTAGTCCATGATCATCCCGGAAAGAACTGAAACTGATGTCTCATCAGCATGTTTTTTCAAACACAAGATATAATTACTTCTGAGAGATACACTTTGATCTCAGAGGTTGGACATCTAATATTTGGTTTGCAATTAGGTAAAAATGTAAGTTTTAGTTTTTATTGCATCTGTGCACTTTTGGCACTTTAAATGTATAGTACAGATATTTCTATACTTAGATAAACAATTATTAATCAATCAAACAACATATTAATACAACAAAAAAATCCTCACATTCGATGCTTCTCCTTTTAGGTTTTGGACTTTTGACATTTGAAGATGTCACTTACGACTTTTTGATAGAATTTCCAATAGTTTCTGATGTTTTAAAAACCAAACTATTAATCCAATAATTGAGAAAACTATTGACAGATTAATCGTTAATGAAAATAAAATTTACAGCCCTAGTTTTGACCCGCAAGTTCAACTTGCAAACTTTAAAAACAACGGACATGATTTAAACATGTCACACTCTGTCTTGTGAAAGGCCTTGATTTTTGGACACCTTCCCTAGAAATCCATCCTCACACTTACTTAGGGAAAACCCTTCAAGAGTAGAAATATTTGGTCATTTAAAACATTTGGAACATGGAATACCTTGAGTGTAGCAGCAAATAGCAGAATCCCCACAAGCCTTTTCTGACAAAGGACAGCCATCTTCTCTGCTGGATGAGTAATGAAAGGCCATCATCTCGCCACCATCTGCTGCTCTGGTGCCAGTGCTCTGCGATAGACTGGCTGTGACCTTGGGGTGGGCTGGCTGGCTCGGCCTGTGTGCATGACATGGACTCTTGCTACCAGCTGTCCACTAGTTCTGGTGAAACACTGTGTGATGAGTCAGTGATGCCTTTCCTGATTGCAACTACTGTAGATTTTCATGTTACATTTTCGTTGCTAAAAAGCATTTTGAAGTGGTTTCTGCCTCATTAAGCCGTGTGCGGCACAGAGAACAAGAGATGGGGCAGATTAGCTATTATGTTGAGAAGGCATGGTTGATGACTCAGTCGTCCCAGTCTCCAGTAGTAAAGTGTAGCCATTTTCAATGTGACAGCAGTAAAGTCTGACATTTTGACACAGTCATGTTAGAGGGAGTTGTGCTTGTTTTCAAACTATAAATTGAGCCTGTCATAGATCCATTTCATTTTCCTCACACACCAAAGCAAAAAACCTTTAATTGCAAACTGCAAACACCATAGTTGAACAACTTGCACTACAGATGGTTAGTATGAGGGGCTCCATTTCTCATTGCTGCATTTTTAATCATGAAGCATTAACCTACCTGTTTCCACAACTGCTCTTAACATAGCAAATCATATTGTACTGATTGATTGATTCACGTCACATCATGTTCACACAAGTTTAGCTCATTGGCCACACAAGGATTGCAAATTAAGTCTTGAACGTTTTTCAAAGATTTACAGTCTAAAGGGCCAGTAACTAAACCAGCTATCTGGATTAGACCAATGGGAATTGTGGCCGCACTGGTAGATCATTACTCCACCTGGACTAGTATCTGCTCTCTCTCCCATTCTTTTCCCGTGGTTGACACATACAATAAAGTTAAGACACATTTGCACAATAGAGGCGAATAAGGTAGCTAATTATAGCAGAGATCCGACAGAAACAACCACTGAAAAGGTAGTATATCACCAGGAATAATAAAACTGCTTTGACAGTCGCTTTTGCTTGAATTATGAGCCCCTGTAACAGTGTTGTGATGGTGGTCACTTAATCATGGTTGAGCAGTCAAAAGGCCAGCATAGACAGGGGAATCGGGGGTAAAGGGCTCAGAGTTTTTTTTATCAGCTTCCCTCTCAAATGGTAGAAACGGTGTCATGAGATGGCTGAATGTCACCACCAAAGATGGTATTTGATTCTGATTACTATTATACGTGTGTGGTTTTGTATTCTCACATTTATGAGTGAGCGTACAGGCCTATGTCTGTACGTGCAGTCTGTATGTGGGTCTATGCGTGTGGCTGTATGTGTGTTTTGATTTATTTACTGCCTGGGGTAAAAGTCTCACATTACAAAGGGCCTGAAGACACATTTCATGGCGTCGAAGCAGAGACAATTCAGGGTTTTTTTAGGCATTCACACACATTGCTGTATTGACACTCCAGGCCCACACAAACAGTTACGTGTCATCCCTTTCAACTTGTCCTTCTCTATATATCTACTATCCTACTCCCTGTACTGTCTAATATAGCAGAAACACCTTAAGAACAATTGGTGTCACCCTAGCAAACAGCTGCAGTACATCAACGGTGTTTTGATAGCGCAGTGTGTAATCCCAGTGTCAATGGCTGCTGTCTGTGAGCTTCTACTGTGTCTATTTTTCCCTTCTCGGGGGGAGAGGAAGGCTGCTCAGCTGACAGGCGAGGTCATCACACTTGTTTTTATCTGGGCTGTTGCTGTGACAGGCTCGCACTTTCAAAATCCTGAAAACAAGGTCTGGAAGAGTAACTTACAGCGAGAGCAGAAAGACACACACCGCTGGGTTGGCCTTTTTGAAGTACCAGCAAATCCCAAACTTAAAATCCAAAAGAGATGCTGTTTGATGTTTGGGAAATTTGTTTAATGCTTAGTTCCTTTGACAAATCCTAATAGCAGGATGGAGAACATGCATGAAATGTGGATGTCCAAAGTTAAAGGCAGTTGCAACAATAAATGAGGATGTGATGCACAGTGAGGTGTGTTTGATCATAAATGTCTGTGTCACCCTTTATGGTGCATTTAGCATGTTCTTATGGCCCATTAAGGTGCCAGACGGCTCAGTGAACACCTTCATGTGGTTTAATTAACAGGAGGAAAAGGATCATCTGTCAAGATGACTGATTTGGATGTGTCTGTCCTCTTGCTGGATATATTTGGTATTTGCAAGCTGTAAAATTTACAGTTCATGTGTTGCTCTAATAGCTAGTTGTATTTATCTCTTTCATTCTCTTCTTAATTTATGGGTGCTCCATTCTCCTCTTCAGATAAGTGCAAAGTTGTAAGTGAAACCTACCTTGCAAACCCTCTCCCACTGATAAATCTGGTGTTGCCTGGCAACCGCTAAGCATTTATTGAGAAGGATACCCTTATACCTGTATTCAAAAAAAGCCCCAGTTAAGGCTAAGTTCTTTGAACTCATACTGTGGGTGTTTGAATACTGAATACATGTTTCTCACCAAACACAGTCCTTTTTGGAGCCAACCTCCCTCCCCGGGCGTTTCCAAGAAGGCTGCAAACTTTTCCTCTCATTGGCTGCAGAAAAAAAAAGCAAAAGTTCAGCAAGACATTAAACATAGTTAGAGCTATAGATTAACTTTTCATGTGAGATCAATAGGCTGCAATGCCTTGAGGATGGTTTGAGAATGGAGTGTATAGTAAAATTAAATTTAATGGAAGCTGTGTAACTTAGAGTCTTGGCAATGTTGGCAACCTGTTAGAATCGCTGCTGATTAATGTATTAACATGTATGTATGTATGCAGAAAGCAAAGACCACAAAGATACTTTACTCTATATAATTAGTACATCCAGACAAAACAAATTACAAACTATTTCTGAGAAATAACGTTAGAGTTACATTTTAAATAACGTTTAATATTTACTATTCTCTGAAATTATAAAATCTTAAATTTATGAGAAAATAAGAAATTCAATGACAATAAACTCACACATTTCTAAGAAAAAAAAAAGAATGTTTATTAAAGTTGGATTAAAAGTGGGCTAAACAATTCACAAATGATAAAGTAGCATATCGAGTCCTGATGGACTCCTTTAATTCTTTAATTCTAAGGAAATAAGTAATTCTGAACTCATCACATCAACGTGGTTTAACCAAAGTCTTTAGGATACAGAGTTTTATTATATTCAGCTGGATTTTTATTTGCCTGAAAGTGAGAACACCAACAGCGTTTCACTGTGGATAACATATGGCTGCCATATTGATAACTTCATTATTTGTCATGGGGAAAATTTGCAAGAAGTCACCGTCACAGCCAAATTACATGGTAATGGATTCAGAACAGCAGCTGATCTGCCTGTAACTGTAATTATCTCCACATCCTGCTTTTACTTTCATGAGGAGCCTGTCTCCATAGTGAAACAGACAAATGTGAACAAATTAATAAGACTAAGGAACTGTCCCAGCTCTGTTGGAGAGAAATGTCCAGCTTACTGTTTCGAGGAAAAGCTCAACAATTGAAAATAGTGGAGAAAATAATGTGACTGTGTTGTGTGGTTCTTCTCTGGAAGAGAATATTGAAACACAAAATATGGGAAATCCTTTAATCTGTTTTTTAGTAAAATATCATCTTGTGTGTTGCTACATCCAGTGGCAGTCAAGAGAAAATATATAATGTCCCCTTATGTTGCTTGTCTAATTCCATTTTTGTCTTGGCCTGGGAATATAAAGACCACTGTGAATCATTTTATTGTTTTTTAAAACATTGTGTGCAACATCCCACTCATTTAGCAGCTTAATTGAAAGGGCATGAAAGAAAACTTGGACTTAACTCAAGGCGGTTTACATTTTTGCAATGTGTGAAATCATTTTTCATTTTTCCAGCCGCTCATTACATGTCGTTACCTGTAAAACTCACCATTTCCAAGGGCATTGTTTATCTAATGATGTAATTATGGAGGAGTAGTTGATATTGTTTTAGACTTGAACCAAGACACCCAGGTGTGCCACCGCATAAAACAAATGTGTCTTAATTATCTATGGGTTTTGTTTAAAGACTGAAAGAAATTGAAAATAACCTAGCATGTTTATTAGTCACTGTCTGGGCTTTTTGGCAGTCTATTATGCATTTCCTTTTTTCTTTCAGCTATATCTTTCTATGTTTAGTTTCCTGTTAGGATGATTTGCATACTGCAGGTACTATATGGCATTAGTCATTTTCAGACATCTTATTCCTCTCTACATTCTGTTTTTAATCATTATTAGTTTTTATTAAACAAGGACCATGCACAAAAAAACATTTTGATTAATTTGAAAAAAAAAAAAAGGTGATTTATGCCAGATTTAGCTATTAGAAAATTCCCATTTGCAGTCCCTGGGCTGGTACACACCTTTTCTATCACAAACGCATTGTAGCAAATCCACTCATCCCTAGAGCACAAGTGTTTTCTTGTATGTGTGTGTGTGTGTGTGTGTGTGTGTGTGTGTGTGTGTGTGTGTGTGTGTGTGTGTGTGTGTGTGTGTGTGTGTGTGTGTGAGAATGAAAGAGTGAAGGGAGAAGTAGGGAGGACACGAGAGAAATTATACTTGTCAGTAAATGAGTGAGTGTCTATGCAGTCTTAAAGGCAGAGAGAGGAGATCTACCTAATTAAATGAGGGCTGCTCTGCCTTATTATTTATGCACATGGTGTCCAGCATCCTTGAGTAATTCTGATAAATCACTTTCCCTGCGGTAAAATCAATATGTGTGGTGCACACAACACTTCAACTAATGCCCCAGATATGGAAGCTGTGCTTTCCCTCTCAAAGCCCGATATGCAAAATATCAATAATGTACAAGAGGTTACAGGTAGTTTGTTTATTCCTATGATTAAGTTAGTTCTAACCTCACACAATGGTGTCAATTAATCATTAATCATTAATAACTTAGGTCAGCATGTGAGACTGTAGGGACGAGGTAACTTCAAGGGATTACAAAAAAATGTTCAGCTGTAATCGAACAAGAAAATGCCATGGCACCTTCAAAACAGTATAAAGCTCCACTTGACAAGATTTTAATGTCAAAAGACATTTTATGAGCCTGCAGTGTAAATTAAAAGTGTGACACAAACAGAATGGATGAACTGAAGAATGAGCAGAGAGACTTGACAGTGTTAGATCTACTGCTACTCTTTTGTGATTTTGGCAATCTTTGGTAATCCTTTTTTAAAACATGTATAACTACACAGTTGCAGGCATGACCTTTATGCAGACAGGCAACTTTCAGCTTCAGATCCATTTTTGGATTCTATTTCATCTGTAAAAGTTATCCTCAGGAACCTGGACAGTGTTTCTGGAACAATACATTCCTATTTCTCCATTCTTTGATCAGCGCAAATTTGCAAATTTGCAAAACTCTAAAACCATGAATCAAATCAATTGCCCTTGAGGATGTGGTACCTTTTATTTGAAGTGCCTTTTATCAGTGCCTTTCAACTTTAACTTTGCTGGACAACAACATGGATTCCTCTGATAGCGCCTTAACATCGTGAAATGAAATTGATTTTACAAGTTCATTGCATGTACCACATGATGGGGTGCGAGATGGGTCTAATAAAGTCAGTGTGAGACTGCATAGCATCAATTTTGAAGAATTTGAAGTGGTGTAGTGAATAGCTGTTGAATAAGAGGGCTAATATGTACAAAGAAAATAGGCAAACTACAGTGGCCCTTAGAATTTAACACAGTGCAAATTAAGAAAACACATGCAACACAGGCAGATGAATAAACATCTTCACCAACTTGACAACACACGATAACATCTAGTTGATGACACGGGCGCACCATTTGAAAAAAAGCTCTGCAAGAAGCTCACCACAACACAAAATGTTTCTGGGGACACTAAAACGTGATGCACACGTCTAGGACATGCAGTGCTTGTTGTTGAAGTTTGTGGATTATTAAGTTATTAAAGTCTGCTATCTGTAGGTGGTTGGAAAATGACCTAAAATTGAAGGGGTTTTGTTAGGCTTATTTAAACATTGTGACGGCAAGATTCATATAATTGCAGATATCTGCTGTAACTTAGCATTTGCCTTTTGCTCATTATAATAATCATCACGATGACCGATATCAGTAACACAACAAGCATGTCCCATTGAAAAACAATTTTCGTTGTCTTACGATCTCTTGCAATGCTTTTTCTAAATACTGCGCATGTGTCTTCAAGTACATTTCTGAGTTTGAGGTCTTGCCGGTTTTCTTTAGCAGGTTTGTAAACATGGGTTGTAGCAAGTGTGGCACCACAAGGGGCCAGGTAGTGGATGGGTGCTACATTCCCTTTGGAGATCGGCAACCACACCACAAAATGGCCGCCGATCTACAAACTGCAGCTCCCAGAATGCCTCACCACTCCCCCAGGTGTGAGTGTTTAAGCTACCTGATTGAGGAAGGACTTAAGGGCTGCAGGAAACAGACGAGGGGAGAGAGGGAGAGAGCACATGGCTGGAAGGAGTGCTGGAAGACACAGAGAGCACACGTGGACTGGAGGACTGCCTAAAGGAGAGGACAGAATCCAACGAGGAAGAACTAAAAGGAAGAAGGCCCGGTAGCCGGTGAAACCGAGGGCACTCTAAGTTGACTTTTATTTCTAACGTTATTCAGTTTAACAAACCCTTATCTCCACAGAGCTACCTAAGTTGTTAAATTATAAAAGAATAAAACTTCGCTTTTTCTGAGGACCTTTTGCTTTTTGCCTGTTTTTTGTTCACTCCCTTGCACCACCCCACCCCAGCCGCACTTTTGACCTCCCGTGACGTCACATTGTGGGTTTTGGTCTTAAATTTTGGACACTGAACCTTTCTCACTGCAATTCAGGATCACTGTGTTTGGCTGACAATCAAAGATTTTAGCATGTTACTCTCATAAATGTGATTGTTGGTTAGAGCCCAAAAGCGCACAGTATAATGAAGCTTTTAGGAGAGGACCCTCTATTACACAACTGTCAGGACACAGCATTGGAGAGGACTGAATTTTATAGTCATGGTGCTTATTTGATATGCAAAATGTCAGTTACCCTATGTGTAAATGGTAAAAGGATCATTTGTACTTGTCTACCGACCACTCGTAGCACTTCAATACTTTACTTGTATAGCGCTTTTCTAGTCTTCCGACCACTCAAAGCCCATTCACACTACATGTCATCATTCACCCATTCAAACCCATTCATACAGTGATGACACGGGCTACGATGCAAGGTGCCACCTGCCCACCAGGACTCAAACTAAACGTTTATACCCATTCATACAACACTGGCACAGCCTGCGGGAGCAATTTGGGGTTAAGTGTCTTCCCCAAGGACACATCGTCATGGACTAGCAGAGCCAATTATTGGTTAAGATTAAGCAAGTGTTTGCACTTTTACATATGCCAAACCCCTACTGAAACTCCTATATTCTTTAAGATGGTTGTAAGGAGTTTATATTATTACTGCCCATTTGTTAGAGTATAAATAGGGTGACAGAAATACTTGTGAATTAATTAATTACCAAAGTGCTATAATTTTAAATTTTAAATTAAGTTCCAACTCTTCTGTTATTGGATAGCACAGTTTAGAATATCAAGATGCAAGAAGGGATGGTCTAACATTACAAGTACATGTCACACACAGTAGTCTGCCAATAAAATATTGTTCCCTAGACTGTGTTTCTCCTGAAGGAGCTGCTCTTGTTGACTCCTTCGCACCACATTTGTGAAACTGTAATCCAGGGGATTCCCCAACATCTCAGCATTAGTGTTGCTGAAGCATCACACTGTCATTACGTCTAATGCAACATGAAGATATGTTTCAAACCCCCGCCCCTGCAAAACTCACTTCACCCTCTCCCACACACACAAACGAAACTTTCTTTTTTTTTAACCGTCTCTTGCGTCAAAGCCTTGAGAAGTCGACACTGACAAAAAAAAGAAAACTGTGATCAAAAGAAGTGAGCTTTTTTTTTTTTTTTTTTTTTTTTTTTTACAATTTGTCACATATGCGGTATTCCTGTGTCATAGCTGAGCAGAAAGTCTATATACCCTTTTGCTTAATTAGAGGTAACTGAACCTAATCAGCAGAGGAGCTCAAGGCTTCCTTCCTGGCTGTAGGTCCCAGGGAAATTGAGTGAAAACCAGCACCATAAAAGGAAAGCAAGCAAAATCCGTTATTTTTGGCAGATATCAGCACTCTGGAGTCCTGCAGTAGCTAAGCAGCCTTACACAGGGTAATCTTTTTTTTTATATCAGTCTCATGTTACTGTGTAACTAATGACCTATTTGCACAGGACCAATATAAATCTGTGACCTGAGGCATTTGTGACTTTAGAGTACATAGATTATTTGCTGTTCACATCTTACTTGTGAATCATATTCTTAGTAATGGGGGTCCTTACTATGCTATTTCTTTCTCCTCTTCTTCATTCTTATGTATACCATGTAAAATCAATTTTACATGGTATACATACGAACGAAGAAGGGCTTTGTATTTGAATTGTTAAGTGCACTTTTAAAGCACAACTTTAAATGTAGGATTTTATTAACAAATAGGTGACGGGTGGTTTAATATTGACCTCTTCAGGGTATCTGTGACTTTTCTTATTCCATACCTTATGTGAATGCCTGTGAGGGCTGCAACTAACAATTATTCAAAGATACTCACTCAGATTTACTTTCATACAACTCAAAGAAAAACAGCAAATCCAAACACTGGAGAAGCTGGAACCAGAACTTAAGCAAGATTACTTTCGTCAAATTACTTATTGATTAATCAACTAATCATTTCAGCGCTTAAGCTCTAACAGACGTTGAGGAATAATTCATCAGTTACATGAATACTATTTCCAAATGAAAATCATTTTAGATCTACTACTTACTTAACATGTCTGGAACAAGAAAAATATCTTTATTAAAATGGGTATGATCAAGCACTTAATATTTACAGCCTGGCCCATTTACCATAGTATTTCATTTGAGGGTGGTAAACGTTAACATGTAACGTGTAATTGTCTAATGCAGTAAGCCTCACAAGGGACCTCTCAGAGTCGTTAACAGCTGTCTGCTCCTTCAAGTGGAATAGACAACCCTGAAGATTTAAAGACACCATGCTGACAGTCATACAGGTGTTGCTGTAGTCAAAGGGAAAAAAAAAGTCCAGAGGGGATTCCCAGTATTTCAGTATATTTTCTCATCACAGTCAGGTTAAGACTTCAGCTATAAAATAAAAAAAAAGTTCACTTGATAACAAGAGGGATGGGAACTGGGGTTGGAAACTTGTAGTCATAATTAAAGTTCTTCTAAACCCTCATTAACCCTCATTAATTACTAAATAGGCTGTAATTAATCTGCAGTGCAAATTTTCTAGAAAACGTCTGAGGAGAATTGCACATCTTTGGGTTGCAGGTTGAGCATTTTCTTTTCTTTGGTTTCAGTTTTATGTTTAGGTTGGTTCCACACAGACATATAGACTGGTTTGTCAACTGAGTTGCCTCTTAATTACCGACTAATATAACACAATGATGATTCAAAGTCACATTTTGAGGGAGTGAATTAGTCTGAAAAGTGGAATATGCACCTAAAGTAGCATTAGCAACTGACTGAACTGACAAAAGATCAAAAATCAAATCACAGTACAGTTTGATCTACAAGTGACACTTTATCAAAAATCACTGAGCATCATCAATGGAGGTGAACTCAGTTACCTCTTTGAAATGTGCTCTGGACTGCAGCCTGTATTCGCATTTAGATCCCAGGTAAATTAAATCAATGCATGAGCTCTGCCTCATACAGAGAATACATATTTATACCTCAGCTTTTCTAAAGACGACACTGCCAATCAATAAATGAGATTCTCTACTGGCAGACTGTGCACAATGATGCTAAGGACTGCAGAAACTAACAGTAGCAGAGATTTTTGGCCTGCTGGATGTAAGGTAATGTAATCTAATGTAACCTTAAGGTTGATAAGGAAGTGTACTGTAAAAAATAAATAATTGCGAATAGGTCAAATTGCCTCAGTTGTGCCTATTTTCAGGATTGTCTCAGGGACAGCATCATCCAAGCCTGTCAAAGGGTGATTTTTTGTTTGTTTCAACATGTTTAAATATGGCATGTTTTACATGTAACTCAGATGACCTTTATTCTACATGGTTGTCCAGGTGTTGGCTTCCTCTCTTCATCTGTCAGGGCAATATAAACAGAACAAATGTGAGCTGTCTATTGAAGTGTTTGTGTGATTATGTCCGTGCACATGTGTGTTTGACTTCCTGTACATCAAGGTACGTCCACTTTGAAGGTCATAGCATGAGTAATGAATCCTGGGACCTGTTGGTCGCCAATTCAGATTCAGATTGTGCTTAACAATTTCTGTTCCGTGAAATCCTCATAACAATTGCTAGAATATCAATGAGTAGGAAATCAAACTGAAATATAAAACAAATAAATTTAAATTGGAAATTATGACATTTGTCCGAAATTATTTTATATCTAACTGGTTTAAGATGTAAATAAACTCAAATATAAATATTTTTGGTCATTCCATTCACAAGTTGAATGTCTTCTGTATTAGACTTTATTTAAATTGCATGAATGCACTAGTATTAGATCATTTTGAAGCTTTATAAGAGACATCAGACATCAATGATGCTGGCAGGGCTGGACTGCCGCGTTGCAAACAACATACACTTGCATTGACTCGTGTGCAAAAATTTGAATTTAGGAAAAAATCCATTTCCACTTCAACAACCGAGTCAATTCACATAGTATCTGGTGCAACAGACATGTGTCACACATCAATACATGACCTGCTTGAAAACTTTACCCAACATTGTAACCAAGGTTTGGAAACAAGACAACTCTTCTGACACAACTGACAACCAGAGTTATTCCTACAGTGACAAAAAAACTGTTGCCTAATGATATTCATCATCTCCCAAAAGCTGTGTCAAAATCTCATAGTTAGTTTTTACAGATGAAAAAAGGCCTGGCTTCTTGACAGATTTTTCTGTTTATTAGTTTGCATCATCCCTTATTAATGAAATGAAACAAAATTTTGTTATGTTAACAAATTTAAATTATTTTGCCATTCTGTTTGGCTTCACAAAGCAGCCTTCCCTTTGTCACTCAAGAGATAGGTGGTTGCCACAGCAACAAGCCTTTTTATCCTACCATCTCTTCTTATTTGTTAGACAAATGGCGTGACCGGGCCTGTGATATCAAGGACGTAATTTTGCGTAATTAAACTACAGTACAACATATCTAACACAATTAATCATGATTGCTGTTAGGGCACACATTATACATATTTTTTTATTTATAATACATGTGAATGAACACACTTCCAACAGAGTATTTCTATCCCGACAGGCCCCTTTATGTTTGCTTGTTTAGCCGCTGGAAATTATGGTGATATAGTAGCTGTAGATGCTTATTTTACTATCCTGAAATTCTGTAAACATGCTTTCCTTTTAGGAATTTATTTTGGATTTTAGCAACGCCCTTTAATGTTTTTAAAGTGGTTTTGTATGAGGTATTACAACAGTAGATGGGGGTCAGCAGGCCCCCAGTTTGGAGAAACAGACAGGAGAACCGGCATGGTAACTAAAGCCGTTGTGTCCATCTATGCATCTCAGCAAAATCACTATGCTCCACTGACAAAAACAGTAATTTTAACTTGCAGAACTTTGTTTGTGTTATTGTATGACTTTCGCAAATTTCTACTAACCCTTTAAAACACTAGTCATACATTAACACAAAAAAACTTAACAATTAAGGCATCGATAGACAAGAAACTCCTTTGTTCTGCAAGGTAAAATAACTGTTTTTGCCAAAGGAGTCCTGTAGCTTTGAAGCGATCGAAGATAATGACTTCCATTCCCCATCTTAGAGGGCTGTCTGCCAGCAAGGTAAAGTGGTGAAAATATTCTAAATATAGCACTTAAACTGATATGATTTTTTTTTCCTTATTTGACCTTTCCCTTTAACAAGCATTGCTGGATGGGGCAATCCTGCTCTTTAGGTTTGCTGCAAAGTATTATCCTCTTTATATAGCTTATTGTAAGTCTCCTCTCATGGCAGTTTCTCTGTGCCTCTGCTTGAGCAAAGTGCAGGATCTTTTAATCTGTCTTCAGCTCAGCAATCAGGAGGAGGGCCTGTCCTCTATATTTCATGTGCTTCGCATTTGGTAAGCCATCATTAAAGCTCAACTTTTCAAACTGGCTGTTTGAAAATCTGGTGCAGGCTGTACAGGTATTTGGGGAGGAGGAGTTGTTCCCCACTACACCCCACCCTACATCTTTTCTCTGTCTTTTGTCCTCACTCTCTCTCACTCTGCTGCAGTAGGCTCAAGACAGATGGAGCGGTACATGACAAAACAGCCTAATTAAGAGAGTGGTACACCTTTGAATTCCCACACTTGGAAACCCTCTCCAGAACCGTGACAGAACATGTTGGCAGCGAGGAAAGAAGAAAAACATTTTTCAATTTGCATGATCTGTCTTTGTCCTCGAAGTGCTAGGCTTTTACTGCTACCCGGAAGGCCTCGCAAAAGAGAATGTAACAAATAAGCTATCAAAATGTGCAGTTTCTATGGCACATCACCTGCAGTCAACAAAGAATGACAGTATAAATTCCTAATGATCTCCATGGCTGAATACATTCACAAGCTGAGGATCAAAAATGGCAAATTGTTAGACCTTCACACCAAGAGAGGTTGTAGTTTTTTCTTGACATGTAGATGAATATATACTGTTTAATCGTGGGCAGCTTGGTATAGCTAATTCTTAAAAATTATTGATTTGACACGTCCCATCTGGAGCGGTTCTGCTGTGGCTGGTTTGTATCACTCACACTTTAAACCAAATAACCTAATAATATCTCCAGTGTTCATTTTTAAGGGTTGGCTGTTTCTAGTTAGAAGAAAACACCAAATTCTAGTGTACACACGACATCTGATAATTACTCTCACAGCACTAATACCTTGGATGTTGTTTGGAAGCACTTCATCCAATGCTGCATGAAACTTACATTTAAATCCCCCCCCCCTGTGTATTATGCCCAGTACTGTGTGCATAAGCCACAAATGCATGTGTCCAAATATAATTAAGTCGTTTCATAGAAACAACTACTAAACAGCTGTTTTAAAATGAGGGTATATCTAAAATTACTTTAAAAGCCACTTTGCCAAAGACTATCTAGCAAGGGATAATGTAATAACTGTGGAATTATCATTTTTCAGGGAGGTTATTAGAATTCTGTTGACAATATTTGTTTCATTGTCGCTATGTGTCTCTGTACCTTCTGTGTGGGAAGACTGGATGACTTGCTTAAGTATGCTGAATGCTGTATATCAGTATCAGTGATGGTGTTGCTGTTAGAATACATGTGAAAGGGTTACAGAGGGTTACAGGCATTGTTTCACTTTTGTACTTGCATGCAAGACACTTAAAGAGAAGCTTTTTAGTAAATGTGTATGTAAGAGATACATTGCAAGAGCATTACTTTTCAATTGCTAATGAAGTCTGACAAATGATCAAGCAATCTAAATTAAACATTTGCTAAAAACTCGATGAGGATGAAGGCCGGCTTGTGCTTAAATATTACAGTTGGGGCAGATATCAGGACATTTTCTTAAGAAGCTTATTATTTATTCTGTTTCCTAATAATAAAGAAATCGCAGGGAATTTGAGATGATTTTTGGTTTTATGTGATTTTCTTTTCTTTTTGTACTTTTCTCTGTGCACAAAAATATGTTACTCCATCTTTAATGTAATAATCAGAGATCAATGGCATAATGCATAATCATGACAAGTACCTTGCAACAAGCAATGCTGTTTCTTAAGGTTGATGTTTAACGCATTTTGTCTGTCACACATCTAGCTGGACCGTTTGTGCTTTTCTGGCTGTTTTCTGTCAGTGTTGTTGTTGCCACAGTGTGACTTCCCTGCACTTGATAACCACATCTTAGCTATGCAGTGTCTCTAGCCACAACAGATGGTATAATTTTTTTAATGTCCTGAGGGCAAACACAGTTTCATGCATGCTGGGGAATATAGGTATTTACACACACGCTGAGAATGAAGAAATAATCCTTGTTTAGACCTGGCATTAATATGCGTCTTAGGTGATCCAAACACTAGTGGAAAGCTCTAAGTACCGGTGTGAAAGCACCCTTGACACAATTAGGATGATTTGAAATCCGAACAGCACTAAGACCACGTTCAGTTGTGGTCTAGCCGTAAATGGCCACATTATTTTAGCAGTGTGTACGCAAATATTTCCTGGGCCACATTTAAGTAACGCCAATTCAAGTCATGTGTTTGTATGTATGTGAGTACATAGTTGTATTGCTGATGAAGTGCATCAGAATGATAGAATAAAAAAAAAGAATATTTTTTTCCCAAGTGAGGAAACAATATTTTCGCAGTTTGCATAATTCAGTTGAAATTCATATAATTATATTTTTCAGTGGTTGAAGATCCAATCCTCACTGAAGCGTTTGTCATGCAAGAGAGTCGATAAAAACAAATGGAGTGGTCAAAGTTGTCATATTGACATCTCGTTCACTGAATAACATGCAAGAAAACATTCCACCTTAAAAGCTACCGGTAGCTACCAGTATCCTTTGTGGTGACACAAAGTATTTTTAAACAGAAAGGATGTTTCTGTTTATTGCATATGTAGCGAGGAAATGAGATACACAAGTGGTTACTCAAACAGATGCGGAGACGCATTCTAATGCCAGGTATAACTTGACGTACATAGGGCTGTCCACTTATGATCAGATCACCCAAGACACGTATCAATCCCAGGTTTGAACAGGGGTATAGAAGCAATCAATTTACGATATTAATAAGAAAATGCACAGATGCATTTGGCAGATTGAAAGTGATACCAGTACATTGCAAGTTACGGCTACTACAATTTCAATTTTAAACTAACCTAACACTACAGTTTATTAGTTTGAACAGCAAACCAGCACCTGCATCAGCAGTTATACTATCTGTTACGATTAATGGCAGCCATGGGTTAACACACATGACACAACATGTGTAGAATAAAGCAGGATTCTGCTGATGACTACATACTGTACATGAGCAGTTTCCATGGAAATGTGTCAACATTTGCTGCAAGACCTGAATGAGGACAGGCAAGATGCCAAACCTAAGCCTCCTACACCTGGATTTAAGATGTAACATCAGCAGTAATATATTTTGATATATAGCCGGAAACAACAGAAAGGCTAGGATTAGTACTTGATGATAAGGGACAGACTGAATGTGGAAGGGATTATACCATTTATGGTCATCTCACATTGCTGCCTTGATGTGTTACACTTCGTTAGATTTATACTGGAACTGATGGATTCAAAGGGAGACATTGCTGACCTAAGATCATTTGGTCACTATGACTTATTTCAGACCCTTTCGGATTACATGAACAACTAGAGAAGTGCACTCCGTGGAGTGCAGATCTCCACCAGGTGTGTCTGCGACCACTACTGCTGTAATGTTTGATTGAATGAATAAAAACCACAATTGACCCCCCCAGCCAAACACAATGTAGGACTCTGACAAGAGGAGACACTCTGTTGTAGTCAGCACTCGGTTCCGTTTTTCATTTGCTAAGTGAGAGTTATACATATAAACGTGCAATTGCATTCAATTAGGGCGGCTGTGGCGTAGTGGAGAGCAAGGTAGTTCTCCAATCAGAAGGGCGGTGGTTCGATACCCGGCTTCGGCAGTCGATGTGTCCCTGGGCAAGACACTTAACCCCAAGTTGCTCCTGAAGGCTTGTCATCGGTGTGGACTGGATGTTGCATGAATGTTAGTTAGAGTCTGATGGTGGCACCTTGCATGGTAGCCTGTCATCAGTGTGTGAATGGGTGAATGATATGTAATATACTACTGATTGTAAGTCGCTTTGGATAAAAGCGTCTGCTAAATGACTGTAATGTAATGTAATTGTTTTACATAGGTGTGCAAATTCAAGACAGGAACAATTCATAAACCGTGGCTGCAAGAAGAGTCCAAACTGAAGCAGTTGTTAATCACTTGGGGCGCCTAGCAGCCGGTTAAAAGTCAGCAGTCAGTGACGGTATAGAACAGTCAATACAATATGTTTTCAAAAAGTGTGAATCACTGCAACCACCAGAGGTCCTTGAGCAAACAGTCATAAAAGAGCTCAACCGATATTAAGCTGATGGGTCCAGCAGAGTAGCCGTAGTGAGACAGACAAAGAGGTGGACACACACCCACGCACACAAAATCATAAACTCCTGGTGGAGATAATAAGTATACAGATCTATAAAAGTGTAGAGAGATACACATAAACCCAGTGGGGATTGTATGTTACAGCTCTACTTTATATAGGACCTTATCTATTGTGTGGAAGGCTCTTCACAGTGAGCAGTGACGGACTATAAGCTCCCTATTTGGCGTTTTCTTCCAATGAAAGGCGTAGAGAAGAGACTGAGGCCGTGTCCTGGGTGTGTGGCATCACTACAACATCAGCCAGAGTCTGCCTGCTGAGGAGAGAGCAGCAGTAGTGGGAGGGAGTGGGCGGGTATATCAAAAGGTGAAATGCAGCCTCTGCTGCAAAGCTACATCCAATTGAATGTGATTTTGTCTCAGTTGCAAGATCTAACACTGTTTCCACTTATATAATGTTCACTGCTGTCTCTGTGTGTGAGAGCAAACACACATTACCATTTAAAACTGTCTCCCTTCTGTAGTATCTGCAGTACTGCTAGAGGGATAATATATACCTTTAATAACAATAAGGTGCTTCGGTTATTTCATGGCAGTAAATATTAATTTTGCTACTCGCTCTTACTATTTGTTGTTGAAAAACAGAAGGCAAAAGTGTAGCAGATAAAAGTACTTCCACACATCTGTCCAATTACATTGTTTACAGTACATGGTATAGTTTCTATCCAGGTACTGCAGCTAGGATATCCAGGTTTCTCAAAAGCAGGAAAAAGGTGCATACATGCGCAACCCATAACCATGATATTCCAAAAAAACTGATTATAACCAAGATACCCATGCAGAAGTTAACGCATTATCATTCCTTGAACTTCAGTTCCTTCTCACATCTACAATAAGCAACTAGCAATTAGTGGGCACAGAAAATTAAACTATTATTTAGTCAAAAAGAACAGTGTGCTCAATGCTTTATTTGTCTCTGTTTTGGTAGGTTATTCTAGCTATTGGAAGACATCTCAGGTATATAGGAATATTGTGTTACTTGGCTTATTAATGGCAACAGAGGGATGGACCAAATTACAGGCTATGAAAAGAACATGTACACAGCTAAACTTGAATAAGACCTTAAATGGAGTATGGCCAACAGCAGTGCTACTCTCTGCTTGTAAAGGTAGCCAACTATATTAATACTACACTGTATCTGTGTTTCACTTGTCTGTTGTTAAATTTACATTTTAGGTTAGTGTTTGCAGTTGAGATACACTAACCTCTTGGCCAGTTCCCAACCTAGGACAGTTTTGGATTTTGCATGTCAAACTTTTAAACATTAAATACAAAATGCTTGGTTCTACTATACAAGACTGTCCAAGGGGGGGTTGAGGTTGATCAAAGCTGGCAGTCCCTGCTCATGATAGTGACATCAGCTCTCTTCCTGTTTTGGCCCCCTAGTATCACTGTAAAGCTTGATAGATTTAGCATGACATGATTTATTTCCAAGTGGATGGCGGCTTATTTCTTCTCACCAAACAGCTGAGGTCAAGTCTTTGATTTAGAGGTCAGGGCTAGGGAACAATCTGGGACGAGTAATAACGATTTATTAAGAACGGATGTTTTCGCTCAACGGTGATCAATAAATTATCTCTCAAGGATGTTTTCAACAGTGTGATTCATATTCCACAGTTTGGCTGCCTGTTGCTCTGCTCTTCCCTGTGGCATTAGCTAGCCGTGCATTGGTGTGGAGGAGGAAGGCCTCATTTATTCCAAGTTATGCAACCATCTTGGGAAATGCTGGCCAGGCGCTGACTGTAGCAGAGCAGCGGCAGAGCTTTAACTCAGCAGCAAGCATCACACTGGTTTCCCAGAGAGCCCAGCAAGCAGCGAGGCTTTCCCCGCTCTCTTGTTTTCTCTAACCACCCCCCCCAATATGTGGCATCTTTGTTGAGGCAAAAAAATAAATAATTACATGCTGCATCCGAAGCACATTTAAGGAAGGGAGGAAACAACCTGTTGATCATGCACCACAATAGCTGTTGCATAAGCTGTGCCACAGGAAGCTCTCATCAATGTTTCATGGACTTGCGATGTCAGGTCTTAAAGTGCCAAGAGGGAGTATTTGCACTTAGAGATCTTATTGCTGTTTGAAAAATAAAGAAAAAATCAACTATGACACTTAACAGCATTTACTATGTTAGCTACAGCATTGATTGTCACCTTAATAAAAATAGTTTCTAAAATCTTTCACTTTTCCATAAAGTATATAAACTTAATCAGTTTGATTTATATTCATACCCGTGTAATCTTCTGAACCGTAAATGTTTCTCAAATGTTAAAAGGAAAAAAAGCTTTTCTCAAAAGCCTTTCAGGAGCTTAATTCTCTCCCCTCTGAAGTCCATCGGTCTCTCCCGCTCTACATGTCCTCTTTTTTTCCCTTCGCTTCTGGTTTAAGCTCTCCTCTCATACTGTAAGATTATTGTAGATTGATGCACATGTGCACAAAGATGTGCATTTTTTAAACCAATATTCATCAAAGCGCAGCTGCTCTTTGCCACAAATGGCCTGCTTTGCATCCACACATTCATACCTGGAAGTTGGAATGTTCTGTTGGACGCTGAGCAGTTCGGGGTTAAGTGGTTGTTCAAAGGCTACCACTCCTGCCACTTTACAGATAGAATCGTAACAGAATTTTTTCAAAACAAAAACAAAATAAAAGATGCTAAAAAAAAATAGAATACAGATTACGTCAAGAAGGGCGAATGTGCAGACTAGTCCAGTCCAGGTCCATTCATGGAGGTTTGCTTGCGAAACAGGTGGCAGGACTCTCTTAGTGGCTGAAACTGGTGCTATTGTAGAATCAGAAATAAGAGCTGTGTGGCCGAGTGGAAGTCTGTTCATATAACACAGCACTTGAAACACTCCATGGTTCACCTCAGGCGAGTGAGCTGGAGGCTAAAGGTACAACCATAGTTGCATCAGCTCCTCTTAGGGAGAGTGGGCGGGTTTGTCCAAGATAGAGCTGAGGAACTCATCCTCCCCTCTGCTTCTGCCTGCAGGGTATCCAGACTCAGCCCTGTGACACAGCTAGTATTTTTTTTTACCTGTTTGTTGAGCCTGCCGGCAGCCCCGTGCCTTGAAGTCACCTCCGCACACAGAGAACAGTTGACTGGCCAGTATGTGTTCGTAGAAGTTGCAGAACAGTCTGTTGCAAATATTGGATGACACAAACCTCTTCGGGCAGAAAGTCAGTGTATGCTTTTATTGTCATACTGGACCAAGTTGTTATACGATATGAACTCCCATAACTTGACTGCACCACCATCACATCCTCACAATAGATTCATGGTAGGTGCCACTGGCTTCCTGCTCTGGCAAGGACATCTGCCACAGGCTTCTTAATTTCACTGACATTCAATGTGAAGAGTAGAATCCAACATAGTTGATATGAATATTCAGTTTAAGAACAATGGTGAACATTTTGTTCTACAATGCAGAAGTTCAAAACTACAGAGCATTGGCAGCTCAACTCATTCCCCTAAGGAAAGGAGTAGGTCATGGAGGATAAAGTTATCCATAAATGTTGCCAGTCAAAATGTTCTCAGGTAAAACGCATCAATCAATTTTCCATTTCTTGACAACGCCTGAAAGAGATCTCGAAATGTTGCTATACATTTATTGGGAGCGATTAGTAGAGCAAATGGATCCTTTGTCGGGTTGTGCCTTTAGTTTGAGTTTTTTATTAAGTTCCTATAAAAAGATTTTGGATTATTATTCACCATCTGAAAACACAGGAACAAACTCAGTTGTTTGAAATTAGTGTTCATGAAATCTTTACAAAATTATTGTCAACTAATAATACCAAATATATGTGATACTAAAGATTCTAAATTTTATAAAATTTTATCAACAGTAATCCTGGATTGGCTGGATGTATCTGTGGACTGAAGGAGGGTTAATGCTATAATAATCTTAGATAATTACACTTACACGATAATTACAGCTATAATCTACATCTGCTTAATGATTAATTCATCAACTGAAAATGTTTTAGTGCCTTTCTTGGAAGTTTATTTTCTTCCTTCTGTCTCTTATTTATGTCAAATTGAAATTAAATGGTTGATGGCTAAAGAGACCAATTTGGGTTGAAAGATTAGTCTCTAAACAGCTGATTATGGGGTAATCAAACCACCTCAAGAGAGTTTATATTATCAGAATCATGGGGTGATTGTAAAGAGAAAATGAAGATCAGCTAACAGTGATACAGACACCACTATGTGGGAGCAAACAGATGTTCTCTGTCTTCTACTTCTTATTTCATAATATTCGCCTTGCTATGTAGTGGTATATGTTTGCTGAATTTGTTTCCCACCGGTATAAATAGGGGTTTGTCCCTATAACATGAGCATCTTTACAATATGGCGCAACCTTAAAGACGATGGTGTGGAAACGTTTCTGATGTTACTTTTATAAGACTGGCAAAGATAGATTAACAGGCATTGCTGCCGACTACTGAGCAGGCGTAGTACAAGAAGCATTGGTTAGAGCAAGTTATGTAGTACATTGTGCGAACCATATTAGAAGACACATAGTACAATAATGAGTATAACAATCGAGCAATTCCACTCACAGCGGGTGGACACAGGACTTTCACCAAGGAGACTGATATTCTTGTCCTGTGTGAAACCAAAATTCAACGGCAACTTCACACTCTTTCTTTCTTTCGACACAAAACTATTTCACTTTTTTTTCCAACCTCAACCAAGTAGTTTTGTTGCCTAAACCTAACCAATAGTTACTTTAACTTAAACTACGTGAAATTGTGCGTTTCTGCAAGCGTGATAAGAGGCTGATATGAAACATATTTTTTGATTCAAACATCATAATTCAACATATCCGGTTTGCTGAAACATAAAAAATCTTTGCCGACAGTGTTGAAAATTACACAGCTTGATCCAACCAGATAATGCTATATGCTAATCATAAAATGTTTTGGTTGGCCATTTTTAATGGGTTACTTCCTTATTGTATTACTAAAACTGTATTTGAACAATATGCAATATGCGATGGATGTTCAGCTGCTCTGTTAAATGCATCTTATGTTGTATGTTTCCACAGTCATACTGGCACATTGTCTGATGATGTATGTTGCAAGTACGTGTTTGGATTACATTGTACTGTATCTAACAGAACGGGGCATTCACACACAGACACGCACATTAACTATCTCTGTGTGCATTCATTACTATAGTTAGCTTTCATTTGACACATTTTGTTGCCTCAGCAGCCGGTAGATGTCATCTACTTAAATGCAGTGAATTTGAGAGAAAGTGAGAGGGGACTTCTGTGAGCAATGATGGTGAAAATGAGATAAAGAGACAAACACAGAAGGATGGTAGCATATGCATATTAAAGTTATTACTACAACACTACGTCTACTGCTTCCCATAGACTGTTTTAATATCAACCAAAATGTACAACCTCTTCTGTAACAGAGGCAGAAAAGAAATGTAAAAATGATTCACATATGTGGCTGATTACACCCTCTAGTGAATAATAGTGGGTTTTAATGTCTTCTAATGTAGTTAAACCAAAATACGCAGCAAGGCAAGGACATAAATCAAATGAAAACGATAATTACTAATAATCTACTCAGTAGTGTTGTAAAAACCTGAAGCTCAACAAATCCCACTGATGGTGGATTTTAATGGTTAATGAAGTGTTTCCCAACTTGTATTCATTTCAAAGGGATGTAATGTAGGTTTGGGTATCCCTGGGTGTAGACATTTAAATTGTAAAAGCCAATATTATAGGATATTTTTAAAGTGATAATCAAATGTGCAGCTAAGTAATTTTCTCCAAGCCAGTGCGTGAATTCATTATGTATTTGAACTATTGATGCACCAAACATAGCAGCACATGTAAATGAAATAGTGTCTGTATCATATTACATACTGTAAGTCTTTTCTCCCCTTTTTTTGAGACCAGGATCCACCCCAAACAACCTTGAAAAATCCTATAACAGTTCCTTGGATTTTCAGCAGTGGTTGCCATGACAACTGTGCATTTTATTTCTGGCTCCCTTGAAATGGTGTGTGAGATCAGAGATCCCAAATGTTATGTAAGACGATGTGCACTGTAGCAGACCGGGGTTTCCTGCTGCAGAGAACTTGAAGTAATTAATTACAGGGGAATGGCAGACTCTTAATGCACTTCAACATTGTCCCCCTTTTTACCTTACGGTTTTTATTACATCCTGGTAAAATGTAAGCTGTAATTGATATGCAGGAAGCTAGGCATGATGACAGATGATTTTAATAAAGCTGTTAATTTTATTGAAAAGTTTTGTGTTGGAGGTCTCCTTGTACCTGGATACAGATGAACAGAAATTATGTTTAAGATTTGTGCATCAGTCAGAGAGGAAGGAAATGGAGAATAATAATAAACACTGGAAGACCCTTTGACGATGGTACGTTTAAAATAAACAAAAGCTTGGGAATAATGAATTACTTCAATGGGATTACAGGACAAACTGGGGGTATAATATTATGGTGAGAGCCTTGATAAAAATGCAGGTATTTATCATGAACTATTTTCTCTGTTTTAATGTTCAGTTCAATAAATGTTGGATATAATAAACTATAAGCTTACTCTGCAAATATTGATTCGATGTTATTAAGATATTATAGGAAAACGTATAAGTGGTTGATGAGCATTTCTCTTTAAGCGCCTTACAGAGATACAAACAAAAGGATGCAGGACGTTATGCTGCACTTTTTAACCCTTCATATAAAAAAGCTACTTTATTCTCTAATTGCAAAGTGTCTTTAGTAGTAAAAATGTGTTGCTCTTTGTGATCACTGCCCAGAGATGTGCCCAGCTCCTCTCATTATAATGAGGCATACAGCTAATAACAACTGGTTCACCACCCCAGAGAGAATAATAACTTAATCACAGATTCCAGAGGAGAGTCAGTTCCCCACTGCTTACACGATTGCTGTGGGATAGGTTTAGGAACCCGGGGCCAGATGTATAAAGCAATATGCATACACAAAAAACATACTTAACCATTACAAGTGCGCAAACTATCAATATATCAATATGCTAATATCAATACCATTTATCGTTCATGCACATCATCCGTGTCTCACTAATAATATTATCTACATTATATAGTTGTTGTCTTTCTGTAGTTTTCCCCTGTGTAGTATTCTCTTAATTGTCCCAGATAGAAATCAAACTCTTCTTGAGACATGAAGGAAAACAATAGAATCAGTTGTGAAAAAATATTGCAATATTCAATTCATCATAGCTTGAAGGAGATAATCAGTAATCTATGACAAATGATTCATTAGAAGTAAATTCCTTTTCATTGAGATTTAAAAGCTCCCGGCAGTTTTGAGTGCAGAAGTGGAATTATATCTTTTCTGATAAAATGATATTTGACAAAGTGTGTAAACCCTTTGCGTTTAGGAGAAGAGAACTGATTTCTACCTGACTTAAAAGAGAAATACATCTCTTGAGATATACTGTATATCTGTGCCTCCATACTTGAATAAAAGCAGTATATTGATTATGCACTTTTAGTGCAGGTTAACAACTTGTTAACATGCTCTTTTTACTTCAACACTAATAATTACTGATAATTATAATCACACTAGTATTTCTATACTGCGACAACTTCTCACTTAACATGGTCTCTGCATTGCAAGAGTGTTCACTCCCTATACTGTGTTGGAAACAGCATAAAGTGGGATGATGAAAAAAGTACAATATAGTGCAATCAGAGAAAGTCTCGCTCAAACTTGCTTCTACCTTATGTCTTATTTTCCTGTCTCTTTCCCCTTCTCTGAAACAGACCAGAAGTTTTCGCCTTGGTCCCCGTCTCGAAAGTTCAATGAAGACAGACGCCTCCCTCCAGCCAGGAACATGAAGGGCTTATCGGGCAGCCGCTCCCAGCACCAGATCCCTTTACCCTATGGCTTGGACTATGACCCCCACGTCCATGACCTCCACACTCACCATGGCTCCGACTCCCGCCACTCATCCTACCTGCTCAGCCCCACGGAGAGCTGCCCCATGGACTTCCACCACCGCTACTCGCCACGCAGCTCCATCCACTCGGACTGCATGATGATGTCCCCTGTCATGATGCCTCCAGCTGCTGTGTCTGACCACATCTCCAGCAGCACCTTTCCCAGAATGCACTACAGCTCTCAGTATTATGACTCAGCCACACGGGACGACTGCGCTGCCATCACAGCCTCTGCCACCTCCCCAGCGGTTGCTGCTGCCGCAGCCGCAGCAGCCGCCTCTTCCCATCTCGCCGGCACCAAGAGCAACCGCCTTCCTGCTAACCTACTGGACCAGTTTGAGAAACAACTGCCACTACACCGCGATGGCTTCCACACGTTACAGTACCAGCGCACCTCCACCACCACCGAGCAACGCAGCGAGAGTCCTGGCCGCATCAGACACCTTGTTCATTCTGTCCAGAAGCTCTTCACCAAGTCCCACTCCCTGGAGGGATCGTCCAAGATGAATGGCACCAAAGGTGATATGGGAGGTGGAGGAGGCAGTTATCACCATCATGGCCATCACTCCACCAAACATGGTAGCAAGAGGAGTAAGAGCAAAGAACGCAAGCACCGCTCTGGCGGCTGGTGGAGCTCCGATGACAACCTGGATAGTGACAGCACCTACCGCACACCCAGTGTCATGTCCAGGCACCATGGGGAACATGTCAGCCACTGCTACCCAGATTCCATGCACAGCCATCACTTTGGAGACCTGTCACTCAAGACCTCTAAGAGTAACAATGATGTCAAGTGCTCAGCCTGTGAGAGCATGGCCATGGCGCCCGAGGGCAAATTCATGAAGAGGAGCTCCTGGTCGACACTGACAGTCAGCCAGGCCAAGGAGGCCTACAGGAAGTCATCGCTTAATCTAGAGAAACCCATGATGCACTCGGACCTCAAACCTTCATCGCGAGTATGTCACTACCTGCAGGTAAGTTTACTTGATTTATGTTTAAAAATGGGAAATATATCAAAAAAAGTTAAATGTACAAAAAGTGGTTAAATGTATGGCAATTGTATGGGGGCACAGGAGGACGTTCTCCTGCAGAACAAAAAAAACAAAAACAGAAAGCCATGTAATCCCATGATTTACTATAGAACCTTGAAATACAGTAATGTTGCTAATCTTTGTTTAAAAGAAAAAATATATAGCCTTCGTCCAATGCAATTAAAAGGATTCTTGTCATTGTTGAATATCTATCTCATTAGAAAGAGCTAACAAAACAGTATTTCAAGCCTGAATTTCAGTGGTGGGTTGAAAGGGCACTAAATGCAAAGAAAGCCTGAACATCAACTATCTGAAAATAAAACCATAATTGAGATCAATATCCACCTATCACCATAGAGGACCTTCTGAGTAAAATGCAGTGATTGATGGATAAGAAATCCTGCCAGGGAGGCTTTTCAGGTTCCACCTTTCTTTCTGTTACTCTCCTAAGGACAATTACAGTGTCCAGAGTGAGGAGCCAATATATTTAACCAGGATTCCCTTTTGTGTAGTCACCTCAGGGAGCTATTGTCTATTAAGATGTAGAGATCAATTGTTGGAATCAATGTCATGGTGGAAGAGAATACAGGGCATACCTTAGCGAGACTTCAGTATGGAAAACACACAGGTTAGGTGTCTAAACAAAAAATATGAACTGTTAAGCCAGAGCTGATATAGTGGGTTGTAAACTAAAATAGAAATAAATAGTGTTTTACACAGTTTTTCAGGCCTTTGTCTTTACCATCTCACTGAAACATTAAGAGACTGGACTAGTTTAGCCACAGATACTGGCTTCAAAAACACAGTCAAAAGCAAAGTGTTTGAGGTAACGGCTGGCTTTGATTACATTTTTTTTCTTTTTTGATTTTCAGCACTTACTCTCATCCACAGTTACATTCACTTTTCAATTAGCTTCATATGAAGGTGATTTAAGATCTACAAATATTGAAAATATGGTGACAGGTATTTCAGCTTTCAACTACAAAAGGGGCATCATCAGGCCTTAATAAAATATTTAGGGGTTAGCTGTGCTTTGAAACTCTGCACCTCCCAAGAACACTTTTCTATAAGGAGAAGTTGGCCTGGACAACCCATAATGAAATGGCCTACTGCTTGTAATGGGGGTGAATAGAGCTGAAGTGGTTGGCCATTATTAAAGTTCCCCCCCACTCCCCCACAAGATGATATATGCCTTCTAGTAACAATGCATTCATCCTGCTTTAGCCCTTTTTTCACATTATGCCCTGTTAGCATTGTGCTTGTCCTCACACAATCACGGTAAAAGCTAAATTTGTTGGCCACACTTGCATTTGGACCAAACATTTGCAAGACTTACTTATATGCATGCACTAGTATTGAATTAAACTTACCCTACTTTTACTAATGACAGTGAACATTGCTGCTCTCACATAAAGCTACTAGATGCATTTCTGTCCATGCTTAGAGAAGAAGAGGTTGAATCTTTGCCCAGTGCAGGCACTTTGATGTGTAGTGCACCATTACACACAGACACACAAACTGCACTTGTTTGTGTGCCATGGGGACAGGAAGACTCTGTCAATACAGAGAGGCTCTCTAACTGGCATTTGACAAGCTTATGTGTCAGCGGGCAGAGACCATGCAGCTGCCACATGGGCACATTCTGCACTGAGCGTGTCCACACTGAGAGCCTTATGCAGTGGAAAACGTTAGGGGGGATCTTTACTCGTTGTGGTCATTGCTCTGTGTGCTCATCGGATTTGATCTGTTTGATGTGGGTCATTTATGTCTTTGTTCACTTGTGATGAGGAGGAAAGGTCTGCATTTGGCAAGCTGTTAGCATAATATTTCAGCAAGTGTCAAGTCTTCAGGCTAGCCTTCTTAACCCAACAACCTCAGTTGTACTGTAGTGTGAGAATTATGTCAAACAAACTGACTATTACGCATGGTGAAAAAAGCAGCCATAGACGGCCAATATGGCGGAATATATATATATATATATAAATAAATATATATATTTTGGGTACACACTAAGGTTGTGAAAACCTTAAAGATCATCATGAAACATCGACTGACAGACATTGGATGTCTACAGGAATTAGCCTACAGTACATTACAAAGAAATCTGCAATCATTTTCAGCTATAAATCTTAAAACTTTTATGATCTCAATGAGGCTCAATGTACAGATATTGTTCATTGTGTAAATGTTCTATAGTGATTTTAAAAATGACTTAATAAGCGTAGGCCTGCTGTAAATCACTAAAAGCCAACTTTAAATAACAACATTTATCTACTTTCTATTTTTGCATTTGTATTGCTTTCTTTAAAATTTAAGGATTGGCTTTTACTAATAATTAAAACATTTTATGGCTTACTTAGTCTCCTGTGTAAGAGAAATACTTCATTTTAATGGGGTAAAGCTTGGTAACAAAGCGTAAATAGAAAATGGTTTGGCCTGGTCCAAAGATTTTGAAGCATGTTTTACAATATGAGAAACAGTATAATGTGCAGTTAAGGCAAACTGTGCAAATCTTTTGCAGTATTCCATTTATCATCTAGCTTCAAATCAATCAAATCTTCTTGCACTTGCTTGTCTGAAATGTAGCCAGTGCAGTGGTTTCCCTTTAGTGTAATAATGAAATCTCTTAGGCGATGGAGGGGATTTGAAAAGATTATCGGGGGAGGAACTTTGTCTCTTCTTGATGTCTCTATTAGAGTATCAACTGTAACATCCGTAAAGGTTGAGCTGGTCTCCTCCCTTTAATATACAGTGGTCATTGCAACATATTATGTATTATGGAGCACCCTGCATTTAGACAGTGTGGTACTGTATGCCTGAATAAACCAACAGAGCATTTCCCCTGAAATAAATGCCACAGTTACAGGGACAGATTTTGTGTTACAATCTGCACTCCTGGTGACTAAGCTTTCACAACCTACTTCAGACTTTAGTAGACTGCATTCAGTGTCAAAAATTGCACATTTTATCACTCCAACAACCAACAACTAAACAGCACACTGTGGGAAGAAATTACAGGACTCATTCACTTACGAACAAGAAATTGTTCTGCCAGTTCTTACAGGTCAGTGTTTGCTACATGGTTTTACGAAATTAACCCTCTATAGTAAAAAGTTTCTTAATCCCAAGGTTGTTTTTTTACTAAGTATTCTCAGTGTTTAGTGTCTAATGATGGTGTTAAACAGCTTGCCTATGTAGCTGCTTTGGAGGCACAGCTGAACATGCTCCTTCAGGTGTAGAATCAAATGAGCACAAAAATTAGATAATGCTAATGAGCTAGCACGATGCATCCATGAGTGATGGCTGCCTTAATAACCACAGCCCCAGACAATTAAAGGTGGTGCATTAGGAGGAAAATGATTCTTTTACTTTATTGCTGTCTTTGAGCCTAATTAATTTAGTTTCCAGTCAATTTCTGCATTTTATTTCCACTCATGTGGGAGAGGATAAATGTATGCATGGCAAATTAGTGTGTGTGATAGTTTTACTGATAGGTCTTTGAAGGAAGACAGAAGCAAGTCAGCTCATTTTTAGGTTACCTTTCCAAGTTAGGTGAAGTTGGAAAGCACAACCTTTTTTTTAAGTGGATGACACACAAAGATGATATCGCAAATATCGCAACATTAGCAAACAGAATGATTATCATTCATATCCCTACTCTGCTGCTGTGTACTGGCAACATGGCAGCGAGCCATGCTGCCCAAAAAGATTCAAAAGGAGAGTTCTAGTAGCATATGGTCTAAATGCTTCCCAACCCCTTTGCATTTTGACTACAAAAACATCTGAGTAAAATATGCTAGATTAATGATGGTGGAAAGCAATGGGTGCTATTTTTAGCATCTCTGTTCTTCCCTGTTTTTTCCACTTACCATCTCCCATAGAGAAAAAAAAGTTCATCAATTTAATGTTAAGTGCCCAATGCTGTCTTGTCTTTCACCTGTCTGCCCTGCTGAAGCAGATTGTCAAGTCAGAAAAGGAAAGACTGAGAAGGTGAGAGATGGACGACAACTGCAGATAGTGAAAACAGATGAAAATGAAAATTACTCCACCATCGGCCACTCTGCTCTCTGTGAGAAAAGGTTCAGCGACTCTGGCAGAGAAACACCAAAGCTATATGATTGGGCATAGTGAGTAACTGGCAGAGCATTAGGGACAGCCCTTTGCCTCAGGCTGTTGTTTCAAGAGCTAAGGCTGCCCTGTCCACTGGGACAACTGCTACAGCTGCACCACACACTGACACAGTGTTGTACTTAGTACACGACTCAATCAATACTGTGCCGGAGCATGGAGTGTGCGACACATTGCCATCGTAAATCACCATCTTAGGGAACACAAAACCTCACTGTGTTTGTGAGGGGCATTGATTTACATCTCATTAATTATTTGTCAATATTAATCACAGTTCAGTCTCAAAATGTTGAGGGTAATTGCTTCTTAGGAGTAAGTTATAGTCTACCTTGATTTCTATGACATCAAAATCTAATTAAAACTTACTGGTTATCAGTACATGAGCACTTGGTTACGTGTAGAGGTTTGTAGCAGAACACCACACAGTGTACACTAATTAGTTCACAATCACTTAATCACTAAACTTATCCTGATGCTGTTATGTTAAGAACAGTTACTGTTCACACTTATGAGAATATTTAACATGAAAAGCTATTTATGCTGCATTGTGTCATGGCTGTGGTCACATACATATTTGTATGTTAAGGATTTATGTAGTTTTTGATCACATTCAGGTACTGCATGTCAAAAACATATGCAATGCTCCTTTGGCTGTCAGTCAAAGCTAATTTAAGTAGGGATGCTGTGCCATTAATGACAGTGTGCTGATTTAAGAGTTGCAGCCCTATCTTCAGCGCTATGATTGGCAGCATTAGCTGTGCAAGCAAAAAAATACACAAACTGCATCACCGCCAAAAGTGGGAAGGAAAATTCTATTAATCATTTTCTACAAATCCTTGAATTGAGTATGCCCATGTTTTGAATTGCAATACGAGAGCCATTCTCAAAGGTTGTTTTACCCTTCCCATTCAACTGGTTTGATGATCATGCAGATTTAAAGTAGTATTTGAGCTCCTTCTAGAAACATGCTGATGAATCTACTTCACGTCAATTTTATTCCAAACCACAAACTCTATTAAAAATAATGAATGAGAAAGGCTGTTGATATTATTAAAGTTATGTAGTTGTTGAAATGATGAAATACTGCTGACATACTGTGAAACTGGAAAATATTTAATATATTTAAAGTTCTAGGACTTACAAATACACCACAACTCCTTTAAATTATGGATCTAGAAGTGGGTGTTTGTCGTGTCTAAAAATCTTCAACAAACCTGTAAATGTATGGGTGTAACTTTTGATCCAACCCTGTACTTTGACCAAGATGTTTGGACTATGCAAAGAGACCTTAACATCTGAGGGAAACCCATGCAAACATGGCAACAGCATACTTATACTTCATAAGCACTGCTATTAAGGTCCTGCTTATAACCCATAGCGCTGTTGATTTATCTCTCTTGTAGATGAAAGGCACAGTACCCGACCAGTTGTCTTCACACAATGCAGTCGTTATTACCACTCACTAGACCAAAGAATATAAATGCCTTCAGAATTTGGACACTTGAATAAAATGGCAGATTGTGAACATATAAAGTAGCAGGCAATGATTTCACACCCCATAAAGAGAGACTGCGTCTGAATGTTTCAGCTTCTTGGTGGCCCTCTAGGGGCCACAGGCAGTAATGACAACAGGAAAACAAATGTTTCATTATTCCTGACAAATAGGAATATTTGTCTGCTTGGACAAAACTAAGAGAATCAAATAAAATTCAGATTTTTCATTTCTCAAAGTATGAAATCTTATTTAAAGTAATAAAGTCTAATTGCTATTGTGTGTTTCACTATTGCACTATTGGAAAAAGCAATATAAAAACAGTAACCTGTTACTTTTGATTATTTTACTTCCAACACTGGAGGTAAAAAACGAGTAATGTATCCTGTTGACTTCAGCTACTGCTTTAGTTGTCACGTTTTGTTGCGTTGGTTTGTGCCATTTCACCAACAGTGGTCCATGTTTTTCATAAGAATGATACAAAGTGCCTGTTCATGGATGCAGTTAGGAACTTAGCTTAGAGAAACCCATTGGATCGACTGTCATGGTTGGAGTAAGGTTAAGCATTGAGTTTAATTTGAGATCCCAGACTCTGAGGGAAATTAAATAGAGGTGAAGCTTGAAACCAGGGATGTGAATCAGCCTAATTATCTGAAATTCCAGCCAGAGCTTATCCGAATAGTTGTTCAATACAGTTCTCACACCCTTTGTCTAATTGGACCCCAATGTATTTTACAAAAAGTATATTTGATGAAGCTCAACCCACTGTTACATGGCTAAACAAGTCACCTCACCACAGATACCGGCTCAACTAAACTAAAGTAATATAACGTTATGAGTATGAATGTGTATGTAGTATTCAAAACAGGGTTGTTATCTCCCACAGGTACCCCAAGATGAGTGGAGCGGATACCCAGGCGAGAAGGATGACGAAATCCCGTGCCGACGGATGCGCAGCAGCAGTTATGTCAAAGCTATGGGAGAGGTGGATGATGAGAGTGGTGACTCTGACACCAGCCCTAAGACCTCCCCACAGAAGGCCATTCGGCCTGATGCGCTCGTCCTCAAATCAGCCATGCAGAGACCACATTTAGACTCCCATAGGTAAGCTTGGCTGCGTTGCTTAATATGTCCATTCCAAAGCTATGTGCTGATTACAATTTATTCCAATTGTTTTCATGAGACCATTAAAAGGATTAATTGATGCTCAGAAGGTATGCTCAAAAGTAGGCAACGTTTTAGAAATGTGCCTTTTTAAACTATCATTCTTTCAAAATATTCTCATTTATAGGAGTAGTTCTGTAATTGGTGGTTGTCTTTAGGGTCAACTAACTTGTTTTACTTTAACATTAATTATTAGATAAAAGGTAATAGATTCTGTTGAAGTGTGTAAGTGAATCTGAGGAGTCAGGAACTGGACTGTCGGCTCCAGTGACTGATAAAGTTGTGGTACATTTAATGGTACAAAGACTTTACTATGAGGTCAGTACGAATGGTTAGAGGGTTAAGATTACAGTGTTGCACATAAACAGACACTCAGACAATGATGGTGGTGGAGATGACATGCAGGATGTTGTATGTGTTACAGGTCTCAGTGCTAGAGAGCCTGTGTGCAGATGATGTGTGCCTGTGAAAACAGGAATAAATGAAGAAGCAGGCAGTTCTGTGGCGTCTTCATTGGTAGTTTTCCCGGGCTATGTTTATTACATATTTCTTTCAAGTGCATTGTCTTTCACAAAATCACATAAATGTACAACAACTTAAATAAGCAACATTCACACATTCATATATTCACTATCCCACTTAAACACTCCATCCAGTCAATATAACTGGGACAACTGGGCATAAAACCCTCTCTAACCGTTCCACAACAGCAAAACTGGACCCACAGCTACTGTGGTGTAGGTGACGACACGGATCTTTAACAATGGACCTACTGTAGAAGACAAGGATCTTTAACAATGGACCTACTGTAGAAGACAAGGATCTTTAACAATGGACCTACTGTAGAAGACAAGGATCTTTAACAATGGCGGCGCCGCTCTAACAATACGACGAACGAGCGCTAACACAGGCTAACAAACAGGCACAACACTAATATACATATTTCGGTCACATTTAACCAACATACTCAGTGTGACACAACTCATTGAACATACAGATTTATATCACTTAATTATTTACAAATATTATGATGTGCAGGAGCCAGAAAACCCAGGGGAATGTACTGCTATTCTATCATTCAGCTAAGCTAACGTTAGCATCCGACAGTCAGTCTTAATACCGAACTCACGTTGCCTCTAAACAAATACATGAAACACAAATTTTAACAATTGTTCTATAAACATTTGTCTCTATTTAAATCGTGTTTATTTTGTATTTACATATTTTACTAACCTGTGAAAACAGGAATAAATGAAGAAGCAGGCAGTTCTGTGGCGTCTTCTTTGGTAGTTTTCCCGGGCTATGGGAAGACGTTGCGCGCTGCACTGCCACCTATTGGCCATAGGGTGAAATATACTTCTGAGGAAGTTAGTATAATAGATTATTCTATTTCATTGAATATTTTAACTAACAGTACATTACATCATATATTAATCAAATAAACAAAAATGTGACCATACATTTTGTGTGCGTCACATATGCAAACTACTACACACACACTTCTATAGTTCTAGGATGTTAAAGAATCATTTTATTATGTTTCAAGTTTCATGCACAACTGACTTGCATTGCAAGGATGGGTTCCAAGGGAGAGCATTAAAATAGGTTTGCATAAAATGTAGACCTCGTCTCCAATAAATATTTTCTTTACAACCTCCTTGAAATTTGAATTCAGAGCTTCCGCCCTTTGAACCATCTAACTCTGACTCACTACTTTGTGTACATGCTTGTCCAAGTAAAACTGTTTGCTGATGCTGTTGAGCTGTCCTTGAGAGATGTGAAGAGGTTTTCCATTATTTGGTGATTCCAAGTTGCTTGGCAACAAAAAAAGAGTTTTGGTTGTCGTTCCTTACATCATTGTATGCATGCTTGGATAACTGTATTAAGCTGCTATTTAGAGCTGGGCTGTATTACTTGTTGGTCTGTTTTATAACCACATCACTTACCTGCTCTTGAGTATTGTGGGCTTAGTATTCGATCAACACATTTTTCATGAGATCAACAATATGCTCTGCTGAACGCTGTAGTGCCAATTGTTTTTTTCGTTTGTGACCTTTTTCATCTGCTAGTTTCAATATTTGTCCAACATCTTACACAGGCTATGTTCCTCATCTCATCACAGTGTTGTTGACAAGTCTGTAGCAAAACTGTCACATTTATACAATGACAGCCTCTAGAGAGCAGGCTCAAATGTACTAGGGCTTACTGGATGAGGAATCATTGTCCCACAGAAGGGTATACATCAAAGTTACTGACTATTTTGTTAAGATGTTAAGTTTTCAGAGATCTTAAAACAGTGTCAATAATAGTAATAATTATTATAATTATGACAATTGTTATTAAATAATAATAATAATAATCACCTTTGACTGGGTTTTGGAGTTCACCTGTACTTCATTGCTGCAAGGTGAAAAGTTTAACAACTGCAGGTCAGCAAAGATTTTTAGGGGCATGTCCAGATACTCTTTAATAATTTCTCTGTGGTGAAATGTACATGTTGCAAACTCATATTCCGTTAATTTGTGACCCAAAGGATGCTATTCCATCACCTTCACATTGACACTAATCTTGTTGTTGCTCAGCTTGTTGTTCTATGTGACTGTTTTTTTCCAGGTAGTGCCTCTTTCAGATGTAGCCAAATTCTGTGAACCTGGGGAGGCGGCATGCATTCGTTATCCCTACTGCCACCCAGTGCTCTGTGCTATTTTTGTTACCATCATCTCAGCTGGGTTCTGATCACTTCAGCTTTTGTCCATAAAACAAATCCGCCCTCCTGTTTATTAGCCTTTGGTGGCGAATGTAGCTCTCATTGTTTGTCTAATAAGAACCAGAGACAAGCCGAAAACATGCTCTCTATAGTTTTGGGATGGAAGAATGTTTTCTCATAGGACACCTCGAGCTAGTTACAAAAATAGTTCACTGTTGATCTCAGCAGTTCAGAAACCGTCATGAGTCACTCAGATGGCTGATGTTCATTTTAGATAAAGATACTCTAACATGACCTTCACAAACAGAAAAATACACACGATGCCCATTGATTCTAGCCAATGATGTTCCATATGTGGCTTTTGAACTGTGCAATCATATCTATCCCCACCCCCTGTCCTTGTTCAGCCAGGGCTACCACTTGCAAACCACAAGAGATATGCGACCCCACCCTAGTGTCACGCTGGACCCTGCCGCCTTTCACCCTCCGCCCTTCCGCTCTCGCAACCAGAGCTACATGCGCGCCGTCAGCACCCTCAGTCAGGCTAGCTGCGTCAGCCAGGTGAGTCTTAAACACATACATCGCACAGAGGCAACACCTGTAGGCATTAATGAGAGCTTAAGTTATGTTGTTTTGTATGCTGTAGCTTTGTGTGGAGGGCTTCACAGAAACATAAAAACATCCACAGGTGTCCATATTGGAGGTCCAAAGCTGATTTAGAAGACATAGCTGTGGCTGTCTCAACTCAGGTCAATGGGCATAACTAATTTGTGCTGTTTTGGACTGGAAGTTGATGATGTAACTGATAGTCTAGCTCTGAATCAGCTCTAGACAGTCTAATATCGTTTATAGTGGGTTTTTTGAAGTATTTTGTTTGATTAAGAATCATGAAATTGTACATAATTGAGACACTAACATATCAGTTTCACATTAGACAATCGTTTCCTGATTTGGCCTACAGATATCCAGTGGTTTGTCTTGGTTTATTGAGAGTATTTACTACTACTTATGTTTAGAATTAGAGAGCAGGGCTAGAGACACAGTAACGCCATGTCTAACCTCACACATGAACCTTTTCAGCTATCTTCCCTTTTCATACCCTGCTATGAATCTATACATTTGGATCAATTGTGCAAGTCTGGTTTGGACCTCCATGGTGGAACAAGATATTGTTGCTATGAAGATTTGTGACACAAAAACAGACCCTCGAAAAGGAGGAGTATCAAAAGTAGGAATAAATGTTGTTCAAAAGAAGGGTTGTACAATCAGCTTACCCCTGCTGGTGCCAACACAGTTTAATAATAGCAGAAATAAACGTCTTAAATAATAGTGAGACACATCTCTCTTCTGTTATTTAATTTAGTATGATATAATCTGAAGTTATAAGAACAAAGCAAGGTTATGTGGACAGAGGACAGAAGAGGACATGACAGGAGAGAACAGAATTGGATTGATAGCTCCTTTTTAGTGGCATGATTTTGTTGCATGTTCTTGAAAATAAGTGAATTCGTCTTGTGTAAGCTAGAAAAAATTTGAATATTTGTTAAGAGCTACAAGAAGAATTGAGACTGCAGTGTACATCTTAGATTTGGGGTATGATGTTAATGGAATGTTTTAACACAATATGAATATATTTATGATTGTTTCCTGTTGTCATCTGCCTTTTTTTTTCATTTGATCTTGACATTTATTCAGTTTAAGGTCGGAATGACAGTGGCATTTCCTTACGCTAACACTCCTTCATATTTGCTGTGCAAAGGGGAAGAATCAGAGTGAGAAAGAGAAAGGACGAGGAAAAATTAAGGACTGCTATTCCTGTTTTTGTCTCTCAGGTGAGTGAGACTGAGATCAATGGCCAGTTTGAGTCAGTTTGCGAGTCCGTTTTTAGTGAAGTAGAATCCCAGGCCATGGAAGCCTTGGACCTGCCTGGTTCGTTCCGCACTCGAAGCCACAGTTACCTCCGTGCAATTCAGGCTGGTTATTCCCAAGATGATGACTGCTTGCCTTCAATGACATCCTCCACTGTCACTTCAACTCTCAGATCCACAACAGGTAAAACAATCCCCCCCCTAAATGAGAGAGGGCTTAGACTACATGACCTCATACATCGTATACATGCGCACAAACTCGACATACCTACATATGTACAGTGGGGAACCCTTGAGCTTCAGCGATGCCGGCAGAATGATCCCAGTTATTTTTTCTTTGGAAGCTATGGTGTGCGTGTGTTTGTTTTTGCCTCTGCATACTCCCAATTGTTTAGATGGATTTTGCTTGTGTGTTACTTTGCACGATTCACGCATCATTAGCCAAGCTTCTGGTTGGTCACTTGTGGTGTTGCCAAGCTGTAGACTAATGAAGGATGGGAGGGTGGCATAAACACTGAGATGCCAAAACACACGCTCACGGTACACAGTATTACAACACAGCACAGCCACATTACATGGCATGCCTAAGAGGGGCAGGCCCTACCCTAAGCATGTTAAACTGTGGTGTTATATATGTGTTGTGCCAAGCGTGTCAGTTACTTAGGGAGGGCTGGAGTTCAAAATGGGGCAGGGGTAGGGGAGCGGTAGTTTGTTGACATATTTGTGTTGAGACGATACAAGCCTTCCGCCTGTCCTCCCCCTGCTCTGTTGCACCAACACATTAACATATGCCTTGTACCTGACCTGGTCATTGACCTCATAAATTAAAAATAGCACAATCTTGTAACCAATATAAGGTAAGTCAACAACCTCTAGAGACTAGAGCATGTGCTGGTTGCACAAAGGAACCGTCTACCTATACTGGTATATTCGAGTTTGAGAAGTACAACCTCTGATTATTTGCATTATTGTTGTATTGTGTTGCATGAAACGCAAGTCTCAGTCAAAATAACTAATGAATTTTATGCAAAGTTTATTAGAGGACTTCCTAAAGTTTGTTAAACACTGTTGTCTTCAACTGCAAGTTTCCAATTCAACAAATACTTTTATTTTTAGCCACAATTACAATATGACAGTGGAATCAGACTCAAAATCTTCTGAGAACTGCACATTCTGTCTATGGACTTGCATATTTATATGTCCTTCATGCTGCTTTTTTAATACAACATGCAAGAATGTCAAGGTTTTGTGCGACACAGTGCAAGCAATATCAAATTAGCATTTCAGGTTCTTTGTGCAAGCAGTCTTTGCAGTAACTCCCTAACTAAGTGCATTTGGTGTTTACCTGCAAGAGTAAAGCTATGAACCCTATTGAAACATTTTTCTTTAATGACGTGCATTTTGAAATATTATGACCTGGATTTTTCTTGTTTTTGTACACTTTTCTGTCAATTGAATATTGGAGACATTTGCACTTTTACTCATTTTGTGGATTTTGTTTTCTTCTGCAATCTGGACTTTTGTTTTTGGAATCCTTTCATCTTCAATTGGGTTTCCATCTACGATTTCTTCGATGTGACAAGTATTGAGGATAAAGGAGTGTTCTCCAATCCCACTGTCTTATTTGCTGAACTCTATTCATTTAACTCTCTGCTCCAAATCTGTCAATTCTATGTGGACTAAAACAAGCAGTTGACTGTACAATATGTTTTGAAGTTGTATATTGAAGATTGGCATGATGCATCAATTATTATATGTCAGATAAGGTTATAGCAACCCAGAGGAAGGGTTCCCTGGATGGTGATTAATTGTTTACAGCACCGTCACATCCCAGTAAAGCCATACTCTAAATTATATTTATTTGGTATACTCTTTGCACTGTTCTGAGGGAATAGTGGCATTGAAATTAATTAATTAACTAAGCTACCATGGCTAAGAAAAACATTGATTCCTGGAATCATGTTCTCATGTTAGTATTCAGTTCTAGTTTAAGCGGCTTATGAAACAAACCCTGGGTGAGGCTAGTGGGCCCTTGAGTGGGGAAGGGATCCCATCATGCTCCATAGGGCAGACGAGCAGCAAACCCCTCTCCATTTGACCATCCATCTCTTGAAGGATAACCAGGTGGAATGAACAACTGGAGGCATCAGTGATGATTGTTGCAGGTATTTTAATGTTGACACGCATACATATATCTATGTATATGTGTGTTTTTGCACTGCCTTCTCAGTAAAAATAATAGATACATAGAGTTTATATATATATATATAGTTGGTAGACATATCTCATTATGTTATCCTAAGTAGCAAACACGGTTCCAAACAACTCACAAAACCTCAGATTCTTTGATTTCTTCTTAAAACCTTGATACCTCTGAATATTGATAACAGTGATGATTGTGATGCTGGCTTTTGTGAGTTGTTACCATGTCTCTATTTTAAGTGTGCTTAGACCACAGTGTAAGTGTTAATGTATGAAAGATGTACCTCCCAAACGTTTCAGAATGTTTTCATATGGCAACCATAAAATAGCACTGAATGTTATCGCATTGCCACTGTCTCCAATCATTTGTGAGAGCAGCATGCGTCTGCTGTACATGTGTGAACGTTATTTTTTCTTTCCATGGAAATTTGACTTCTTTTAAAACAAAGCCAAATGTGGCAGTTTAACCCTTGGCATTGAGTCTGTCAGCTGTCTTTGACTGTGGGATTGCAGCCTCTCCCTGGTGCAGCCCCGAAGGGGGGAGAGACCCCTCCCCTCCCCGGGTTAATTACTCCACATGGTCTAATCAGCCACCTTGGACCTGATATGTTCAATAGGGTTCATATCTGCTTCTTGACCCAGTGGGTTGTGATTCTTCTACTCCCTTTACATCTTTTCCTTTGCACAAAATGGCACAGAAATAATCACTTCGATATGCTTTGAGAAAAGGGTTCATAGAAAATGGATTTATGATTTGATAATGATTGATGTATTTGATGTTTAATTCCACTCTTTGCTGTGCTGTGCAGTGAAAAGATGGAAAGAAGCCTTGAGATGACTGAGAAGGCAGTGTAAAACATTGGGGAAAGCCTACAGTATGTGAGTTTAAAGACAATCATTATTGTCTTAGTTTAGTTAAGGCACTCAAGAACCTATTTAAAAAAAGGTGCTATATATTCTGTAAAGGTTTCGGCAGGAAGAAGCTCTATTACTTGGAGCTGACCCATTTTGGATTTTCTGTAAAATGCTATACATCACAGAAAGTTCATCCAAGGATTTACTGATAATAAGCAACTACCCAAAACATGTTCATGTAAACTCCACAAAAAATACACTTAGATATTGATCAAAAACGTACAGAGTGTTTCTTTGCCTTTTTCTAATTTTGTGATTTTAAGAAACTACTCAGTTACATCTTAGTTTTGTACTACTCTGGTGCAGACATAGTCTTATTTGAACAGCACATCTGTCAATGAGGAGTGCTCATCACAGATTTAATCACTTAAATCTTAAAACCAAACAGGAAAAAAAAATAGTGTCCGATCTTGTATGTCTTTGGAATTACTTGCCACTTGCATACTGTATGTTTTTCCATAGATATGTGTGTATTTTGTAGTTCAGAATCCAAATCAAATCTCACTCCAGCTGTTCCTTTCACTTTGAATGTCCTTCTTTTTGCATATTCAAATTTTTCTTCCAGAGGGATATGATGTTGTGGATGGGATCTCTTTACTAAATGACGACATGATAGAGGATGATGACGGTGCTAGCTCCTCTGCCTATGTGGAGCTGGAGAGGCTGGAGAGAGAGACTGCTGCTGCTCGCAGCCACCACAGTACTAGCTCCACCGTAACAGCCATCTCCGTCCCACCGACATCCCCGCCTTCATACAGGGTCCCCTCTGACTCACCCATAGCCTCTGAGCCGCCGGTCCCTCAGGCCATTCAGGCCTTTAAAGAGTCTGCTAACATGGTTGCTGCCTTCAACTTGCAGTGGAAGGATGAAATCTCAGCAATGCGCTATGAACTGGCGGAGCTGCGTAGAGATGTCTGCGGGGAATTGAAAACTTTCAACAGTAACTTCTTCAACTTTACTCAGTGCTACAACATGTGGACTTTGTGCCGGGAGCCATGCAGCGACAGCACCACACAAACAGACGACAGAGTGTCCGTAGGAATTCAAGCAGGCTCAAGTTGGTCCATTCGACAGAATACGCAGGACAAGTCAGTGATGTGCCAACCAGAGCCAGCCCCCTTCAGCATTATGGATTTGATGGACCCCCCCCGAATTGAGATCATAGAGGGAACCCCCGATAGCACCCCAGAGGGGTCAGGCAGCCCTGCCAGCCCACTTCCAATAGAGGATTTCCCATGGGAGATCACCAAAAAACAAAAGGTCCAGAAGCAGCCAGACACAGGTGGCCACACAGGTGGTCACAGAAGCGCCAGTCTTGAACTGTGGAGCAGGAAGTACACTAGTGGGCCCATGTCATATCTGTCTATGTCATTCTAATCATTCCCATTCTACGCATACGGTAAAACAAGATGAGGAAGTCAGGGTAAAAACCTGACATTTACCAAGAAAGACAGGGCAGAGTTGTTGTTAGATGTCCCTTTACTCTATGCAGACACAGAGTCTGTCATCTCTTGAACAGGTTACAATGTTGTTCAAGCAATCTTTTAACAAGTGTCTTGGTTAGCCATTGATTAAAAGAGATTGACTTTGTTTTACACAAGAATGAGGTGACATAGGAATGTGAGAGAGAATATGGCTGATGCTCAGATCCTCAAGTGCCAACAAGTGCAGCATCATCTTCCCTCCACTGTTTTAAAGACCCAACCTTCAGAGAAAAAGTCAATTCAAGTAAATATGATTGGAAATCTGAGGGTCACTTAATGATTAAACTCAACAATCAGCCATTGTGAGGTGAGGCATAAGTGGGTCTGTTTCTTCAAATAAATAGCTCATATTCATTCCAGTTTCTCTTCCTGTAGAAACATTCTCTTAAGCACCTGAGTATACTGAAAAAATACTGTGAATAACTTTATAAACCCTAGTTTTTTAATGAATGCATTAAAGATGAATACCTTATTTATGAATATATTGATATATAATTTACTTTTTAGTTATTCTAATCAAAGCATTCCTTTCCCATGGCCTTCATCCATTTTGTAACTAATAATTTGATAGTAAAAAAAGTAGATAGTGCTGACAACAACTTATTGTAAAATTTGTGAAAGCCTTATCCTGGAATACTGATGGATGACACTGTTTCAAGGTTTTGTGGACTTAGTCCCTGGCTAAAATTGTTTACGATAAATCAATTGTGACTGACTAGACTAAGTCTAACAGCATGTGGAGAGGAAACAGTAAGGGAGATTCACAGTGATCGGGAAGTATGAATGTATTGGCTTCAGTTCACTCTTGCACAAACTGCATTCATTTTCAAACTCTGTTTATGTATATAAATGTACCATTTTGTATATAGAGAAACTTATATTCAATACTTGTACTGTTTGCAGTTAATAACACCCATTTCTGACAGCGCTGAGCGGGGTTATAATAGTAATTGTGGTTCTAAACCAAACACAGCACTTTCTCCAGTCTTCAAGGTCTGTCTTCATTTATTTCATCATATTCATCAAATAGCTGTTTGTGCACCTCAAAAGGGAAGTTGGTAGTTCATACCAGTGTTTCGACTATTGTTTTTCTTGCAGTGGTGACTGGAGGTTCTTAAATGTTTGGTGTCTTACCTATCCATTCATTTTTTTTCCTAGAGGAAAGGAAAATACTGAATTGGATTTAGTGTTTTGGTAAATTATGTGAAGGGATTTGGACAAAATTCTACGATATTCCCATTCTTTAAATGCCACGTTTCTCTAGTAACGTTGGTATTTTTTATGCTGGGCTGGTTTATCACCGCTGAAAGCTAACAGAGAAACATTAGTCCCTATAAGTAGACAATCAGAGCCACTGAGGGCCTCTACCTCTCCGACATGTTCCCAGAGGTGCAGTATAGTACCCTTGAATGTACTAACACCGCCTCACTAGTGATGGCTTAGCTGGGCTCCTGTCAAACCTTAATGACAGGGAGCCTTCAATCATCTGCTTTATTTGGCCAATTGCTCATTTTGTCTGTTATTCATAATATAATAGTTGCTCATTAGCCACTGGCATTCCCCTCAACCACTCATCTGGACACTGTCCCATTGTACCAACGTGGCGTACCAAAGTTACTGTAATACTGAGGCCAACAACAAACATCTCCAAGCGTGACAGCACTTATCTTGGACGATCACTGCAGCGCAGGACCATGGGAAGCCTGTATGTGTCAGACCCCTGACTGAAATGTGAACCCTTCAAAAGAACCTTTAATAAAGGAGAGGCATCATCTCTCACTTTATAAAGAGAGTGGATCTTCTTCCCCCCTTGAACGGCAAAAAGACAATACTTTGCAGTTTGCAAAAGATGATATTCATACAATGGTTGTTCTAGAGGTAAGATCAAAATTATAGTGGAAGCCATGGAAGAAAGAGAGGCAGACATTTCCTTTCAAAGTTATTGCAGTAGCTCCGCCCAACACATGTGTTGCAGTAACTCATTAAACCTGAACTTAAATGCCTAGCTAAAGGATTCATTTGCCTTGATAATCTAATATACGTGTTACAGAGGAACACTATATTTAGGCATGTTTTGCTCGGAACTGGGAACTTTTCTTGGAAGGTTTTGGTACAACGAATAATAGGTAAGGAATAAGTTCCAATGTATTGTTGCCATTCCTCATCATTTGCAATACAGAATAAGAATTTTAAAACGCTTATAATCTACTTATTGTAGTTATAAACCCAAACAAACTCAATTTTGAGTTTTAAATCACTGACCGGCCAAAGGCTCGGTTAGCATAAATCGTAAATTATTTTATTGAAAGGCATATAACTGTGAGAACATTTAGCATATCATCATTTTAATATGATATATATATATGTATATATATATATATATATATATATAAAGTATATATGGTTTTGTTTTTTTAAGGAAAGGCTAGTATTCTTTTTTTTTTGCTTTTTGAATGATTAAGAGGGGATTGCAGTGGCATTCCTTACTTACATCTTTTCCCGTTGTTTGGGGAATGCAAACTTATTTAAAGGTGCTGAAGACTGGCCAATCATGATGTCACCAATCTTCATTCATTCATTCTATGCAAGTCCTTTGTTGGAATTTTAGGTCATCTAAATTTTTGCAGTTATTAATATTAGCTATCTAAGTTAAGCCTTCATGCAAATCATCAATGCTGGGAATGGAATGATGTTTTCAGAAAATATTGGTGGCTCTTTTTAAGTATATTTATTTTATTATTTTTGCATGAGCTAGGGACCCCACTAAAGGTTGCTTTAGTGTTTCCTGGCAGACAGTTGTTTCATTAAATTTTTTCCCATTTCAGCTTATGTGTAAACTAGCATCAATGAGTTTGTTGGTAAGATTCTTGAGATTCCTGCATAGTGGTAGCATCCGTGTGCTTTCATCATATACAAAAGAAAAACAATCATAAGTGTATCACACAGTCAATTAATTTACCGACAACAGTACAGCAAATTTAGAAAACAAAGCCCGTGATAAAATAATTGGAAATGCTCTACAAATGCTTAACATTTTCCAAATGATTATCTAATTGAACTGCAAACTGGTGATTGATTGATCCCAGGAACTCACCTGTGCTTTAAACAAGTTTAATCTAGTGTTTCATTATCATTTCATCATTTAGCCCAAAGAAATTACCCTTCCTTTAAAACAAGTTGACATGTAGCAAAAATACAGATATTGAACAAAGTAGTATTTTAAAAATATATATACCTGAAAGATGAACATTTAACAAAGACGCAAGAGGAAATAGACAAAGCGTATTTAAAATTATTTTTTAACCATGCAACCATATTTTGTGTAATGAACTATATAATTATTTGTAAGAAATTCTGAATTGTCTCCCTTATCTGTGACAGTATGTGGTCAATTAGCCCATGAGTTTTTGTTTACATTTTGTTGTCATCCAGAGATCTGATGCAACAACTGTGCCAACTCTCTGACGTCCAGCTATTAGGACAAAGGTTTTTGGATGGAATCTGATCTCACCTGAACCTGTAACACTGCTTGAATATAAATCCTTTTCTACCCCTAAGTTCTCTTCCTGCATTTATTCAAGGTTTCTTGGAGAAATCGTACTTCTCTGTTTTGCATCAATCATGTTGCAATTTTCAGGGATCTCAGACTGAATTGTTTAGTTAATCAGACTTTGTCAAAGTTTTGAAGCACCTTTTGAAAACCATAGTTTAGCCTGCATTTGTTAGCTTATGCTTATTTTGTTAAAAGAATGAAACCAGTATGTGATACATTTGCTCTTTTTTTGTTTGCTTAATGTGGTGTTTCTTGTGAATTTTCATTTACAACTTTTATTGGCCTTATGTATTTTTCATATATTGATATAAAACAATGGATTAAAATGTTTATGATGTTTATGTTTATGGTAATTTAAATGGCAAAATAGGGGTCATAGCTTTACAATGGCATCCAAAGATGAAACTGAATAATAGCATAAAAAAGATATTTTGTGTCCGTAGGGGGGACTACACACTTTAACACACCGCAAATACACAGCATGGGCCAGGCACAGTGTCTTTTACTTTGACCCTCTCAATATGCATTGCTTTTCTACTAAGCTATCACCTTTTTGTTTGTTTTATTTTTCTTTTTTTCCCCCATTGTAGGCATCCGTAGCTTAGCTGGGGGGCGTAGAGAGTACGGTAGGTCTGGTAGGGAACAGCTTTATTCTATCTTTTTTTTATATATATATATATCTATATATATATATGTTGTTAGTACACTTTTTCATACATTTTGTCTGACTCATTGCATTGTTCACAAAAATAAGATATATCATTACTTGGATATGCTGTCATACTCACTAAGTATGTATAATATATTTAAATGTTTTCATCTGTTTCCACATTTTCATTATTATGCACTAGTAGTAGTGCAACAAACCAAAAGAACAAAACTAAAACATCTGGTGACTACCATCCAACATGTTGGCCTTGTGTTAGCACACTGGCATTTTATTGTACAAATCTCTACTGTATTTGAACAGAGTGAGTCACAAGAATAACTGCTCCATTTAATATCTCTTCTGCACAACTGGAATATACTTTAACTGAGATGTGCATGAAGCCTTTTACAAATTCCATGAAATTATTGGTTGGTTTGTTTTTATTTATTATGATTTATGTTACTATACTGTTCAAATCCATTAGTATCAGTAGTGATTCACCCTATTGCTTTAACCATTGTATGCATTTTCTTTAAGCGAACAGAGGGGAATAAAATCAGCACACTCTAGTGTGACTTTATTTAAATATTTAAATATCCTGGCATGCAGCAAGGCAGGTTATGAACAACATAACAGCTTTGTTCTACAAACCAGCACAAATCAATGTCACTTTTAGATTACATCAATTGGGTTTTCATACTCAAATTGTACAGTTGTTGATGTATTCAAGTTAGTGGCTTTCAGTAGTTGTGATTTTGACATTAATGCCATTTTAAATTCACCCTGTTCTTCTAACATTTGTTTAAAGGGAAGGTTAGATACTACCAATACTCAAACTTAATTTTAGAGGTGGATTTAATACTCAAAATGATCACATGGTTGCAGATTCTGGCATACTGAAGTAATCTTTTTTTATGCAGTCTACACGCAATCCTACATACAGTATTATACTTATAGTATCATATGTGGCAGTTGTTACTGATTCTATGAGTGGTCTTACACAGCTTTTCTAAAACATACAATTCTTTCACAAGCTATTCACATTGTGTGGGCTAGCATTCTATTTAAAGGTCTATTTAAAGGTCTGTTCATAATGAAATGTTGATATTTGGTAGCAAAGTTTATATTCAGCTGCCATTGCTTTACTAAAGCAAACCCACTTTAATGGCCCAACTGGCAGCAGAGCCCATGAATGGTGATATCCAATGGTCTGTCAGTTGTTTTATCTGTCTAACATGTTAGTTTAAAGCAACATATTAAAGACTTGTTGAGATTCAGATCCCCAAAGGATGAATCCTAAAGTTTTGGCTGAACCCACGACCTCTCCTATAGTGCCACCACCAGGCCAAAGTTCCCATGTGTACCATGATGTGTACACCTTTTCTGAGCACATTAACAGTCCAATTGAATGAACCGTTTACATTTTGGACAAGGCTTTATTTTAGTGACATTCTCAGACCAAAATGTCATCCTTGCCCACGCAAAATATTTTTACCTAACAGGAAGCTTACAATAGAATTTACCCAGAAGATTCAGTTTTTCATTAAGGTGAATTCATGTTTAATTTTAAAAACTCTTTAGTCCCACATTCTAGACTTGCATATTTTGACTTTTTAACTCAACTATGGGTAATGCTCAAACAACACGAATAAGTTTAATTTGTTCTTTGTTTTGTCCAGCACTTGTGACCATAGTGTACAATGAACTTTACAGCTTATATGGGCTGCTAGCTGTGCTTTTTGTTTAAGTTACTTTTCCTTTTTTTCTGAGAAGGTTACCTGTTTATTTAGGACGCTATCCACTACCTCATCACTGGGGCAAAGGCAATGACAAAGAAAGTTTGTTAAAATGATAATACTTTCGGGCCATTGATTTGTATTGGTTTGTTGTTATATTTCATACATAAACGGTTAATCCACCTTGCATCCATGGGGGCATCACCACTGTATGTATATATGTATGTGGCTATGAACAACATGCTTGTTTTGTTGTGCGATTCTTGAAAAAGGGGCTACACAAACCTACTTTCTAAATTTTGTAAATCCAGCAGAATCAGCTGGAATCACTGAGCTATACACAACCTCAAATCCTGCTAGTTGTCCTATGTCAAATCATCCATCCATCCATCCATCCATTCACCCATTTATAGCTCCATCCACTTATCCAACTTTGCTAACCATCAGTTCCATACTCAAGCTCAATCGTAGGCCCAAGGAAATATCTTCACAATGGTTGGGTTAGGTATAGTAACACTGATTGGATAAAATAATAAATTCCCCTTAGTCAATGCCCTTAATCAATCTTCTTTTAGCTAAACACAGTTATTTATTTTACCTGTGGCAATATGTGTCACTTAGGCAAACCAAAGAAATGCCATTAAGGTGAGCAGGAAAAAGGAAATTATAAAAGAAGTACATTTTGGAATTTTTTTGAACACAAACTAGGTTTAATTTGAATGTAATCCTGAAATCTATCACTGAATAGACATTTAACTGATACAACGTAAGATCTACAGAAATCATTGAGTGCATGCTTTTTTTCAAGGTATTTTTACATCAAGGATGTTGTGATGCCTCATGATAAACAAGCTACATTGTCTTCATTAAAAAAGGTCAGAGTAGGCTACATGCTCATTTATGCAATTTTAACTTGTTTGTCATTAAACAGTAGGCACTCACTGCTCATTGCTCTTACAGGAAGGAGAACAAATTGTCAAAGAGGGACATTATCATTAAAATGTGACTAGAGAAATATGTAGGCCATTATTCTTTGGCTTTAGACGAAAATCATTTTGCGATACAATTACTAGAATTAAGATACATGGTAGATAAAAGACATAAATATGTTGTTTTTTTAAATCAGCACCCTTGCTAAAATAGAGTGAAGCTTGATACTCACTCAGTTTCCATGTTAATACACTCTGGAGTCAAAAAAAAAAGATAGTGTTATATTAAATCCTGAGAGGCATTCACTTTGTTACATCTTCAGCCCCCATGCTCATGTATGCAGCTCGTCAGTCATTGCACATCATTAAGCCACATTCCACCCTGACCTGAGTAAGAACAGCGTCTCGCCAGCTTCTTTGCCAGTCTGAGTCCACAACTATGGCAAGAACAGCCTCTGGCACAAATGGAGGGAGTCGGACGGGGAGGAGACGCAGTCAGAACTTTTGCAACGATTTTTTCTGAAATTTATGTCTTGGCCACAAAGGAGCAAAACGTTTGAGAGGCCTTGTTGAAAAAGCACGGGAGGGAAGGTCTGTTTCATATTTTCTTTATGAAATGATATTAAGTCACACTTTACATAAAGTCAATGTAAGTACAATAGTTTTTTATAGTACCTAAATTGTCAATCTTGAATCTCAGCTGCACTACTCATGTTCACATGGTAAAGTGTGAGCATGATAAGTGATTATAATTCCATTTTCCCGGAATTAGCTCTTATTATAATAACATGTATTTTAAGTGCAGCAGGGTACTTGCCCTTCATGTAAAGTATGGCTTACGCTCATGCAACCAAATACAAATGAAATAAACATCAGTAAACTGGCTATAAATATAAGTGGTGTGGTCCTCAAATTCAGTATAATATTTGAAAAATGGGAATGTGAAAAGTGGAACTCCACATGCTGTAGTACAGCATGCAACACTTTTCAATATACTACATTTTTGCATCACCAGAGGCAGTCAAGAATTAAAAAGAAAAAATAGACAGATAGACTGTCTTTCTTTTACATTTAAAAACATGTTCTTTGTCTGGGTCTATCAGCACATTTTGTCTGATTGTCTTTGCCTTCCTTCTAAGCCTCATTTCTGTCAGATCTAAGAAAAATTCCACTTGCCAGCGACTGAAATTGTCCTATTCAAGGTCATGTTTGTGTCATTTTCCTACAGTTGTGGAGTGGCTAATTAAGTAGTTAATTTTAACTTTTGTCTGTGTGTCTTCTTCTAAGTCTTTGTCTGTACATGACATTTTTTTGGCCTTAAACTCCCAAATTGCAATGTTCTGTGCCTCTCTCAGGAGACACACTGTACTGATAATAAACCAAAATAATACTTGAATACTGATAAAGTATAATATCCAAAGTTGGAAAATATGAATTATCTCGTGAGTTAAATTGGTTTTGTTATGGTTTCATATTTATGTTTAGATGATGTCTGCCATGTCTTATATGTTTAATAGGATAATGTGTAGCTGTCCATTTTCAGATTCAGATGATGCATGTTATCATGTGCCTGATTTGTAAGGATTGATCTTAAGATAATGATACATGGTCAGCATATGAGGGCAATGCAGATGGGCAAAATTCTTAACAACCTTGGTATACATTGATTCTTCAAAAGGCTTTAGCCTTCATTTTTGTTAACAAAATAAAGCTGATTTCCATTTTCTCTCCTAATTTGGTCCATTTTGGATCATCTTTTATCAATTCCTTAATTGAACTGTGATTCTATCGTTGGTTATATAATGCGGAAAAATATTTTTTAGGACAACATTGTTAGCTACAACAGAAGCAAAAGGGAAGAAGTACAAATGCTAGACAAATGCATTCAAATTCCGCTCACAATAAAATCTGTTTTCACCTAAAGGAGGTTGAGGCACCTCCTGGAGAATTGTTGCCTATGAGCATAGCTCTTCAAGTTGCAAGTTTTGTCTGCATTTTGAGACAGAAACACAGCAAAAGCATGATAATGGCTGTTGCCCAGAAATCTGCATTTATATTTTGTTTCTTCATGCAGTGAAACAGTGCATAAGAGGTTTTTTTACTGTAAAAGTAATTCACTCATGTGAAATCATTTTAGGCCAAATGCATTTTGCATTCGACTCTACACATTCATCCTTAAGGAATAACACATTGATGTGAACCATTTCTAACACTGTAAATTGAGCATATCTGTGTTTCTCTCTCTCCCTGCCTATTACTGACTCACAGTTACTATTGGAAAGGCCTTTAGAAAGATTTCTGTAAATATGTTTCAATGAGCGTTAGACCTCTTGGAGTTAGTTATAGTAAGTGTAGAAAGATTCACTGTAGCTGTGCATTGGGGTGTTCTGTGCCTGCGTTTGTCCTCTCTAACTGCTGTTGCTTGTTCCTTGCAGGGATTCAATTTCGTCTCCCTACTTCCTGCAGTGTGGACCGCGCTCAGCCTCCTCCAGGTACCAGCCCGTCTCCATCTCCTCTCTGTTCATCCATCCTTGCAGCAATTATCCTTGCAAACTACCTTTCAGTTGCAGTCATACATCCGTGGCTGTAGTTACGGGGGTCCGACTACTTTTGCTTCTTAGGAAGTAAGGAAGGTCAATATTAATTTGATATATTCCAGTTTAAATCCCTGCTCGTTCGAGATGAGCCAAACCCTTGCAGAATCGATCGCCGCACATCTTAAGCCGGATAAATTATTGTCCGAGTTGATCCTGACTTTCTCTGACATCATGCAAGTGTGGGCAACGATGACGATTTTTAAACGCAGGCGCCGCAGTTGCTCTCGAACTCACGGAAACGCCTGGATGTCACCTGATCAAAGAGCTGATTGGCTCTTAGTTTTGACATCAGGTGACATCAGGTAGGTTAAAGTCACTGCGAGGAACTTTAACTGGTTATGAAACAGTCTCAATTTATTACTGATGCCTCTTTATGGCCTAGATAAGTAAACAAGACCATTAGCAAGAAGATGGGTTATTTCTATATAGTTATTCCCAAAGCTTGACAAATCGCCACCAGGTCAAATTCCACACAAAATCAGATGAAATGATGCAAGTTTACCAGAAACGACTTCAGCTAAACTCCAGCGATGCCTAGCCCGGCCCGCCACATACTGACCCAGTTCTGGCTTCGCTGCCACTTTCACCCTACATTACAAAGCTCCGGCAGAAGGAGGAGATCTCAACGCCCGGCAGCAGCGTCTCCTCCTCCGGCCGGGAGCAGAGCTTCACCTTGCTGCTCCGCGCTTCCAGCTGAGAGCCAACACCAACACAATGCTATTGGAGGCAGTTGTCTGTTGCTCTGCAAACGTTCTGATGTGATAAGCCTGTGTCAGGCACACTATTGATTCAGTGTGAGAGTTGATGAAGTTAGAAATGGTAACAGAAAGTAACTAGATTGGATATTCAGTGAGGACAGGGAGGAGATTACATGAGGATAAACTGTAGGTAGATGGGTTCATTTGTGTTTTGATGCAGAAGCATGTCCCTGCAGATGGTGTGTCAACGTGCCTGTTTTGAAGAAACTACCAGGGTCTTCACTGTTTACTTGTAATACTACAAAAGCTTTTAAGCAGAGCAGCAACACAATATTATAGCATGACATTCAGGTAAACTTAGTCTGGCTGCACGTCCAGTGTGTGGGTCTATTTACCAAACTGCCCAGTGCAGCAGTGCTAAACCAAACAATCAAATTCAAACACAGCAAGTTCTGACTGACTACACAAAGGACACTGTGCTTCCCTGGAATATATGAGCTAAACTTTAAAATACAGCTGTAGCATTTCAAAGGGAAACCTCTCTACACTAGCCCTGCAAATGTATTTTGTTGCCCTTTCCATCTTCTCATTGGAGATTTTTTGTGTTAAACTTTTAACTCAACATTATTAAGCATTTACTTCTGTAGGTCTTACGTGTAGGTGAAGAGAGAAGGACTTGTCCGTACAGAAGACCATAAACTTTGATCTCACAATGTTTTAAGGCTTAAGGATGTGGACCCATACATGTAAACCCCATACCTAGTAAATGTTACTGTTATAGTTTTAAAGATGTGTTAAAAAAGTGTTTTTTTCCCTTTTTCTTTTTCTCTATACAGCTGTCAACTCTGTGGCTGTCAAATAATGTTGAGTAAAGTAAAATAGAGAATATTTCCCTTTTGAAATGTAGTGAAGTAGAAATATGAAAAAGCATTAAATGATAATACTCTCAAGGGTGAGTGCTTTAGCAAAAAAAAAGAACACAAGTATGCTAGTTGAGTAAATGTACTGAGCTAAATTCAACCACTGCTCAAATCAACTTCAATAAATGTACTTTTGACACTTTGCAGAGTACAAGTCAGCTCTTCTAGCAGGGATTATGTACAGTCCATAGCAGTGGTTCTGAAATGGGGGTACGTGTACCCTTGGGGGTACGTGAAGGCACTCCAGGGGGTACGTAAGATTTTTAAAAAATATATTTAAAATTAGCATCCTTTCGAAAATCCTTTAAAAATAGTTATTTAATAAATATTCAATAAAATATAAGTGTAAATTCATCAACTGAATTCAATGCAACAATGCAATCTTCAGTGTTTAATAAATCAGACACTGATGGCAGAGCGCGGTGTATTACATCTTTTTTTCAACCTAAAATGCTTTGCGCTGGTTAGGGGGTACTTGGCTGAAAAAATATTTCACAGGGGGTACATCACTGAAAAAAGGTTGAGAACCACTGGTCTATAGGATGACATCTGGTGTCCAGTCAATATTAATGCAAGAAATTGTGATTTTTTTCTTCTTTTTGTCAGATTGAGTAGAGCATTTCTCTCAGAAGCTTATCATGTGGTGGTATGACTACCTAGGAGGAGGCAGCAAATTAAGTATCTACACTAAACAACATTAGCCTTATTTTGTTATCATGCACATAAATGTAGGTGTCTAAGTAACCAAATGTATTTGCAAATGTCAATCCATTCAGGCAAGCATAACATTCATGAATGAACTGCAGAAGAAATGTGAACTGATGACTCAACTTTCAATCTGATGATAGGCTTATTTAGAGTCCATAGAAACATGTGTCTGTTCAATTGTTTGTCTGTTTGTCTGTTACCAGTCTCACAGCAGATCTACACAAAAGTCTAATGTTTGAGACCCTATGACCTTTCATGTAGCGCCACCATTAGGTCAAATATGCAGTTTTCAAACAAACAATCTCCTCGACACATTAGCAGATCATAGGATATCAAAGATTTGTAGTTAGGGTTGGTAACATACACAGTTTTGTATCGCCCAAGAGTAGTCAAGAAATCCAATTCATCACTTTCATACGCACTGCTAGCAACTCGGCCATACTTTATAAAAATATATAATAATGAATATACTGTACTTTATATATTATATATTTTGTGTTAGGACCATGATGGATTTCTTTTAAACAAAGTGAGGTTCCATAAGAAAAACAATTTTAGGTATATGTTTTACATTTCTTTAAAAAGATTATGAGCAAGTGACAGTTTAATTTAATGTTCATATCATTACATTTACTGGTACAGTTTTGTGATCAGATATCTCTGATTAAAAACATTACGCTTATTTGATATGTATTAAAATAATTGAAAGTGAGAATGTTTTAGAAAAGCAATGGACTAGTTATTTTAACATCCTGATGGTTGTTCTATACACATGATAATCAGTGACCTGACTTTAATGTGTTGCATTGGCGGATGAACGCAATGTAACCACAGGAAACACAGATACTGGTGGTGGGAAATGCAGACGTTCATGTCACTGACTTTGTATCTGGCACCAGCAAGCAATCTGTAGCATTTTCAGTTTTGAAAGTAAGTCAAATTGGTAGAATGTGTAAAAATAGAACGTGTGGAGTTGAGTGCTGCCTGAGTCACAGTGCTCTTTTCATTTTTGGTATCCACCCACTGTGTCTTGCAGAATTGCAGCCCCTTCAAGTTGGAAGGAAGTCAAGTCTGTTACTGGATTTAGCTTAACAGAGATCCCTGTGGTTTCTTATTTCTTATTGCACTTAATTACCTGTAATCCAAAGTGGGTTGTGTGTGTGCGCGTGTGTGTTTGTGTATATATGTGTGTATGTATATGTGTGTATGTGTGTGGGGCTCTGCCTGCACTTATTTACGCCAGTATACAGCATGTGGTTGAATAGGTAAAGCACAAGAATATTTCTGGATTTGGTAATGTAATGTTTAGTCTGATCGATGTTTTATTTTACTATAGAAATGTATAAAAGTAATAAATGAGTAAATTAATAGGAGACTTCACAAGTGAATGACTAAATGAATTAATCAGAAGCACTGTAGGGGTGAATGGCTGAATGCTCATAAGGGTCATTACAAGACTCCGATTCTCCTCACAGTTTCATGTTCTTTCTGATTCATGAAGATTTTAGGTTAACATTTGAAAAAAACTCATGAATGGGGATTGTGGATAACAACCATTATGCTGAGACTTGAAGGAACAATGCTATTTTCTTGAAATTAATGACGCAAATTTACTTTATGTATTGTAATCTTTTAAAAGAGACATCTTTATTTACCAGGATTTTAAAATGTGTATGCTGAGCATCTACATGTTAATTCAGTGCTTATCATAGCTTTGAAAAAGGGAGATATCCAGCCTGTGAAGTTGGTTCTTTTCCAACTCTGCTGTGAGGTCCATCTGGATGGATTACCATCAGATTCTCATTTGCACCTAAAGGAGCAAATCTTTCCCATAATCCTTCATTGCACCTCCCCAATAAACACAGACATAGTTCAAAGCTGCTGTTGCTTTTCACCTTATACTGACATTTCCCGTCGCTTTAAGTGCTTAAGTGCCCTGATGCCTAATCTCCCATCATGCTATGAAGCTCTTCTATCACACACTGTGTGATCCAGGTGAACTGCAGCACTTGGCCCTTGTCAGCTTCTGGCCACATTTTTTCATTCTCATGTTTTATTTGATCCTCTACCCTTGTCTTGCCTTGTCCTCGTCCTCTCATCTTGCTTGTGCTATCCAGCGGTATCATATCCTCCCAGTTACAAGAAGACTCCACCTCCTGTGCCCCCGCGCACCACCACCAAGCCTCTTATCTCTGTGACAGCCCAGAGCAGTACAGAGTCCACCCAAGATGCCTACCAGGACGGCAGGCATCCACGGGGCGGTCTGTGGACCACGGATAGCCTTGGTCGTCCCATCTACAGCTCCATGGACAGCCTGGACAGCACCAAGGCTGTTACCATGGCCATGGAGTCGGCAGCAGGCAAGAGGCATGCATCTTTGGGCAGCCACACCTCCGTCCAGACGTGTGACAAAGCGGTGCTGGTGTCCAAGGCCGAGGAGTACCTCAAAACCCCACGTTCCTCTATTGGGATACAGGTAACAAGATTACTGATAATGCCACTCAATTTGCTGCTCTCTTTGCAGTCACCACACTCACTACCCAGCCTCCATGCTAATTACACCAATCTCATCTGTCTCCTTCTATCTAGTCCTGGCTGAAAGGATATATTCAGATTGTTAATATGTATGTGTGAAATCCAAACACAGTAAAACCATCGCTCAGAGTTCTCAATAACTTAAATCAACCCAACACGTTTTTATTATAACACAACAGGCACATTTTATGTATGTAGTTAGTTGTTTCAATTGCATTGTACCATTGGATTATTATCTGACAAGAGGATAAGGATGCTTTATTGAAGACTTACTCAATGTCCACATCCCCAGCTAGACTTCACAATGTTGAACTAGCAATACAACATTTGCAAATTAGTTAATCATGTCATTTTTTGGGGGAATATTACAAATTCCCAAATCTACCAATCTGTGTAATGTACTCTACTTGGTTTTGGAGGCTTGTTGACCTTTACAGGTGTCAAGCTGTATTACATGGACATTGCTTACTGTCCAACTAACTGAGGTAGCTCCTGAATGGTCATGTTTTCCTAAGTTTTTAGCTCTGACTTTGGATGGCTGTCTGTGTGCACCATGTTGTACCTCAATGTCTCCCTCGGACGACAATGCTGAGCATGGTGTCGAAAAAAATGTACGGTCTTCTTGAAAATATAGCTGTTTAGAGAGGACACTGACCAGCAGTGAGCCATCTAGTTGATGATTTTAGTTTTAGTTTCCTTTGTACCAAAATCCAGGATAAGGTTGAACTTGACATCCATGCAACTACCCACACTGCAGCTGGTAACAATAACACCAAGTTAAGGCAATAATTTAAGCTGGTGCTGGACTCTCAATTACATCTTCCAGACTATGTATAATGTGTATCATTACAGAGTGGTCTTGTTTGTGATTCAAACACTGGCTTTTTGCTATTTCTTTCAGTAGACTTTGCCACATTGAAGGACTGGTGGGAAGTTGCACATTTTTCCTGACTGAGCCTCTCTGGTTGGCGTTAGGCATTTAAAAGACACCTGTAGGTTTGAGCAGCAACAAATCAGGCCTATATCATCCAAGTACAATCAAACGCTGAATAGACATTTGTAGGCAACCAAAACAGTTACAATTAACTCTCATGATGGAAACTCAAATCTTCTGGAATAAGTAAGAAATCCCATCAACATATCACTAACATTTCCAAATGTAGAGCTGTCATTTTGAATGGTAGACATGTGCATCAACTTGGCTGTGACTGTTCATTTCAGTTGTTTATTTTGAAGATTTGGCTGTGATCTGTTTTCTGTATTTACTAGGTGGAAACTGTGACAGACTCTGAGACTGAAAGTAAAGGCCTTCCTCAGTTCCACTCTATAGGGATCCAGGTGGAGGATCACAAACGGTATGTTGCTCGGATATAAGGAACACAATATCTGTAGTCAAAAAATATTGCATTTAAAGTTGCATTTGTTAAGGATTGTTCCTCTAACTTGTGCATTTAAGGCATGGGAGGTTCAAGCGCTCCAACAGTGTGACCACTGCAGTGCAAGCAGACATGGAGTTGGAGGGCTTTCCCTCCATGGAAGACAAGGGCCTGCAGTTCGGTGGTGGCTTCGGTCGCCACTCTGAGCCCAGCACCCCCACGCAGTACGGGGCCATCCGCACGGTGCGCACACAAGGCCTGTTCAGCTACAGGGAGGACTACAGGCCCTCCAGTGGGCCCCCCAGCCCACAGCCTGAAACCTGGCTGGTTGAGCCCAGTCTGGAGAGCACCGAAACAGGCCGAGTGTCGCCCCTCCGCAGGGACGGCAGCTGGTTCATGCAGCTCCTTCACAATGAAACCAAGCGGCTGGAGGGATGGTGCAAAGAGATGGAGAGAGAAGCAGAGGAGCATGACCTGACGGAGGAGAGTGAGTGTCCTGAGGGAAACTACATTCTTGTCAAAACGGGAGCTGCTTTTGTTGTCTCAGGTCAATGCTTTCATGATATGTGCTCTACGATCATTTCTTTTTTTGCATTATGTATAAAAGTAACCGAAGTGAACATTCATAGTATTAGCTGTCATGCTGACTTTGAAAACACAGAATCGTGATAGATGTTTTGTGAGAAGATTGGATCCATATGAATGACATTTACTCAACATGTTAGCCTTTTTCAAGCTGTCAGTCATAAAACCAGAATCTCTCTTTTATTTTCTCTGTCTCTCTCTCTATGTGTGTGTGTCCACCAGTCCTAGGAAAAATCCGGAGTGCAGTGGGAAGTGCTCAGCTACTGATGTCTCAAAAGTTTCAGCAGTTTTACTGGCTATGTCAGCAGAATCTGGTGAGTGGTATGCGTTTGTGAACAAGAACACTGTATTGACATATCTTACATGGAAAAAACACAAAGGATTAGGGGTAAACTTGTTGATAGGCTTCTCTTTGTCAGAGCTCTGAGAAGGTGCTCGGCCTGACGCTGCACTTGTTCGCCTTCCAGAAATAGACCAGAGATCAATATTGAAGCAGTCCCTCTGCCGCTATTGACCCCAACAGTAAACGAAAGGGGAATTCCAATAGGTAGCAGCCCCTGGGTTGAAGCTATCCATTAGGAGAGGCAGCAGTTTGAACAGGATCTCAGAGCTTGAATAATGGACTGCCACACCTTCTCACTGTTTAGCCCTCATGTCGACTAGAAACTTAGACCTTTTCTAATGCTAACTATTCACAGAGTCAGCATATATCAGACTATGATAGTGTCATAAGTGGGAATGTTTCTGCAGATACCGTAGAGGGAGACAGTGAAAGAGACAGGCAGGCACTAAATCACACCTCACTAAAGCGTGGCAAATTTTATGAATGAAATGCAAAACCTTGTAGAGGTGGTTGAAATCAACCTGCTCTCTCACTGCCTTGTGTTTTATTTTATTGTGCATTTGTGTGTGTGCCTTAACTGTGCATTGCTCTCTCTTGGCTGGTTTCAGGCCGCACACTCTCTCCCCATAGATAATAAGATGATGAATTAAGTCTGGCATTGGTAGTGACAAGCCTTAGATTGCCCTGAGCTTTCAGACGTGTCTGAATGAAAGAATGACTCTGATTCCCTTCTGGACTGAGGAGGAACTGCATGATATATCTGTAAAAAACTCCAAAGGTGATTTAAAGTTGGACTTGACAGAGCTTTTCTTGGTCTGAGATCACACTAGTTCTGTGTTTACTGTCTGTCATAATGAGCACATGTCTGTATGTGTCTGCATGATGAGATGAGTGTGAGTTGTGGTTTGACATTAGCCGACTGGGTACAGTAGGTATCAGTAGGGGCGATGTGTCCTTGGGCAAGACACTTAACCCCAAGGCTTGCCATCGGTGTGGACTGGATGTTGCATGAATGTTAGTTAGAGTCTGATGGTGGCACCTTGCATGGTAGCCTGTCATCAGTGTGTGAATGGGTGAATGACATGTAATATACTACTGATTGTAAGTCGCTTTGGATAAAAGCGTCTGCTAAATGACTGTAATGTAATGTAATGTAATGTATCATGAACAGCGGGGTATCCTGTAAATGTTAAAGATAATACAGATAAATCTGCTAAATTACAGTAGAATGAAATAACAGTAATTGACAGTAATTCATGTACTGGTTTACACCGTCTGTCTTCACTTGTCCTCAGCACACAATAGAACAACTCTGCTGTTATAAAAAAGATGCAATGAAAGGCAGTTAAGGGAGAAGGTTGAGATTATGAACCAATGTTTGTGCTGTACTGCCACACAGTGGTGGGAATGGTGAGGTGGCTATGAGTAGCAATATTTCCTGAAAATGGAGGAAATGGAGGTTTAAACATTGATTTGGTATTTAAGCATTGTCTTTCTTTTCCAATTATTTTGAAAAATTGTTGCTTTTTTCCCGTTGCTTTATATTCTCAGTATGATACACGTGGTATAATGCTGGTTGACAACAGGTAGTACAAGTCTATGGTTCTTTATTATAGTTTGTTTACTTTTGTACTTAGTGTTCTACAATCCTGCACATAACTAAGAAGAAAAATAATTTTACTAGATTACAAAACAACCCACAACATTTTGTACTCCGCTGTCTCTTCAGGACCCCAGTGCCATGCCCAGACCCACATCTCAGGACCTGGCTGGATTCTGGGACCTCTTGCAGCTTTCCATTGATGATGTTACTGCCAAGTTTGATGAGCTGCAGCAGATCAAGAGCAACCAGTGGCAGCTGGTGGAGAGCACAGATAAGAAGGTAAAACTGGATCCATACACTCATTATAATTAGTCTTAATGCATTCCAGTTGAACTCACTCAGCTTTTGAGAAAACTAAACTAATCTGCCTTCCTTTTAAAGGCCTTTGACCAGCAGGAGGTTAATCATTCTTGTCATAACACTGCAGGGACAACTATAGGGAGAAAACAACATTTCATCCTAGACAGCTAGTAGCATCTTCTAAAATGTTTCCTATAAATAAAACACATCAGTTGTGTCTATTTGTGAACAATTTCAGACTTATTTTATCTATCAGATCCACAAAGTCCAGATTTAATTGTCACATCCATTCCACAGAATTTTAAACCTTAAAAATGCACATGTAGTGTGTTCAACACTGCTACAAGAACCAGTGTTTGTGGAATGACACATATGCTGAAATTAGTATATAGCGAGCAACATAATAACAAGAAAACAAATATCAATGAGGTGACTCATGACTGCAAGTAGACTGAAGACTGAATTGAAACAATGTGTTCAAAAAGGCAGTTATATATTAAAGTCCAGTAACTTTTGACAGTTTTGGCATACATACAGACAGGCTATGTATTCTAGATACTGACGTACAATTGATAGTATTTAAAAAAAGCTTGTCACTGTACAAAATGAAAAACATAAACCATTAAGAATATCAAACCATCCAGTTAAGTCGCCAATACCCTGCAGCTAAAATAAACACACAGAGTGGTGAGGGAGCTGCATTTGTAAGAAGGACATTTAGACGTTATTGGGGTTTTAGAGATCCTTCAGGGCACTTGGATAATTATCTCCATGCTACAGTTGTAGTTGTAAGAGAGTTATTTACCTCCAGCAGTTAATGGGCACATTGCAAGCTCCATGAAGCTGAGCCCCTACATCGACACAGATGCTCTGTATTGGGCTTCTCTCCTTCAAGGCAAGCACAGTTTTGCACTAACGCCAGCTTAAGCAATCAGAAAAGCTTGCCTTGCACTCAAAAGCTCTTGTGATTGCTGTTTTAAGATGTGTAGGTCATGTGGGTGAAATTTCTGTGCTTTCACAGATACATTTTGGTAAACAGTAATGTTGGGCCCTGACAAGAGCGTATTAAATTATTGGTATGAATTAACTTTATGAATATCAATAGGTTTATTAACATATATTAGGGGCACCACTCAGGCTTTGAAGCCACGGCACCTTTAACTAATAAAGTACAAGGATACAAGCACCTGTATACACAAATCCTCCTTCTGCAGGTTAAAGTGGGGGAGCACGGGGCAAGTTATTCGTTTCTCCTTTGGGATCCAAAAACAGTCTGATGTTTGTCCAGCGAAGTTAAGACTATCCCTTAGGGTTTTTTCTTTAAAGCACCAACATTGTTTCAACTCCTTTCATACAACTCGAGTGGGACGGGTCGGAGTGAAGGTATGCGCCAGTTTATATAGCCCTGGTGACATCATAGCCGTGTCACAGGGACTCTCTGGGGTCCCTGTGACTCTTGTCCAATGAGGCAACAGTGTTGTGGTTTGAAGCAATTCTCCCACTCAGGTGAGATTTTAACGACTGATGTGGTTTGCGCGGTTTAAACAAGTTCAGGCTTTTTTCTTTTTTTACATGTAGGCCTATCTCGTTGTTTCAACCACATGTTGAAGTCGTTGTGGCTACCTAATCAATTTATATGTTCTGTAGTGTTTCTAGATGCCTTTCACATAAATGTCTTTCTGCTAAATAAATATACAGGGCCTCAGCAATAGGGAGAATTCTAATGATGAATTCTCCCTATTCAGGCAAAGTGGCCTAGTTCTGTCCACGACACACATGTACCCAAGATACCAAGGGACATATGTTAAAGGATTATTGCCCTGTTTATCCAAGGCTGTGCACTCCGTAGTGAATACAACTCCTATTAGCATTTAATTGATCTGCACTGATTCAATATTTATCATGTTCTCCCCAGTCAATATGCTAGTAAATATAGAGCTGAATAAATCGTCTCTCTTGTTTTTCCATAATGGGAAAATAAACCATGACCAAACTTAATAAAACAATAGAAAAATGTCCTCACTAGAATGAAAACAATATTGCTTCAGTAAGTTTTTAATTATGTGTAAAGGCAGTGTTTTTCTGCAAACAATTCACTTCTACTTTATAGCAGAACAGTTATCAGAGAAGGTGATTAGATTTAGTATTGCTCTTTACTTAAATTGATGTATAATTTATAATATCTGGTACACACTCCTAACAATTGTTTGAGCTGTACACCATTGATTGAGATGCATTGTTTGGTTTGCATTCCTCCCCTGTGAGTCATATTGTTCTGTCAGATACATTGCATTAATAATAAGCCTTTGCCTTGTTTAACCGTATCATTCTGAATCCTAAGGAGCGAAAGTGGCCACCACCTTTGCCAAAGCGGCCGTCCAAGGGGCGTGGTGGTGTGATGCGAGAGCGCTCTCTGGACCTTCAGGACCGCCAGCGACAGGAAGCCCGCAGACGCCTCATGGCTGCCAAACGAGCAGCTTCTTTCAGACAGAACTCAGCCACAGAGAGGGCAGACAGCATCGAGATCTACATCCCTGAAGCCCAGACACGGCTTTGAGGTCCACGGATTCATCCTCAGCTCCTCTTGTCCACCTCCACCCAATCACCAGCTCGTCACAACCAGCCCGCTGTCATCGTCTGTCACCGCTCATCCACTTTTTCATCATCCGTCGCCATTCTCTGGGTTGTCCCAGATGAAGCTACACTAGGCAAGATTGCAGTCGTAAATGCATCCTTTTTATCATCTTAAATGACAATGTGGCGCTGCCATAGGGAAGAACGGCCAATCTTCCCTGAGTTAGATCTCAGATGAGTCAGGTGTGGACGGTTGTTTTCCCACAGAAAGTCATAAACAAAGCTCAGAACAAAAAAGGGACACACCAGCATTAGACCTACTTCCTCTTTCACCTTTGATATTCTTTAGGTAAAAATTGTTCACAGGTCAGCTGGATTGGTAAACATGAGCCACTTACATTTGAACGGTAAAGTTGCCTAGTGTAGCTTTAAACCCATCAAGGGACTCATTACACCACAAGAATGAGCTGCCATATCCCAACATAAACATTTCACCTGTTTTGTTATTTCAGCAACATCATGTCAAGTTAGTCATTTATTTGATCATAACCATTATTGTTGCACCTCCAGTCTTCATCATCGTCACCATCGCCCCGCTGTGAGTAAGGGTGATGCTATACTTGCCACATTCAAAGGGAAACACAAAGTGCCACTTTTCTAGACTTTCTCACCAGCAACAATGGTCTTGGGCTGAAGCACCCTGTGTGAAGGGACAGAGGCAGCGGAGATTGATGTTTTCCACAGTGATGATCTTAGCAAGGCAAAAAAAGCCTTTAAAATATGTTGATTATTGCCTTACGTGCTGAACAGAATACAAATACAATTATTTTTTGATCAGGTTCAAACTTCACACACAGCCTTTTCTATGGAGGTGGCTAAAACCTGATACCGTGGTCGATCAATTTCCTGCCAGTTTGCTGTTAAATGAAATGGTATTAAAAATGTTTGACAGCGTGTCTGAGGTGCTGCACAGTTTATTTCATCCATCCATCTTTAAGCAGGCATGCTGCAGCTGCTGACCAGTGTTGCTGAATGAGATCTGAAAACAAGGCTAAAAATCCTAGACCATCATCTGAGCATTTATTCATTCCCCTTCATTCCTTCATTCCCCCCCCCCACTTGGGTACATTTGAAAACTATGTGCGTTATTTGCTGCTGGATACATTTCCAGTGCAGAACAAATATGAATTATTAACAAAAGACAGTTTTTGCGCAGCCAGGAAGAGGTGACTGTATCAAACAATGCATTTTGCACCTTATAATATTCATGTTTGTATTTCCAAGGGAAATGTAGTTTATGAAGATCATGTGATATTGTTGCAGTTGAATTGCAAGGACAGATATGGAAAATTTACTACAGAATTTCATGTTACTCTATAGGGTCATATAACCTGCACCTTGTGTTGTTTGGTTTTCATTTATTTTTCTGATGGCATTCAGGCCTCTCGTAATTACAATATTGTGATTCTAACACTTTTAATTATACTTACAGTATCTATCATATGACCAACATCACGATCTACAGTATACATTTAGTATTTAAAGTTGAAACAGTTGTGGGTTGATTTGACAGTGTGTTTGTCTCGCTAACAGAAACCATATCTCATAACACACAGCATCCAACCTTTTGTTCCAAGTGGGGCATAATGAAAACACTTGTGTTGTTATCTTGATCTGCTCATGTAGTCTAGGAAAGACAGGTGCAAATGACACTTTAACAATATTCAGTTACTATAGTAAATGGTGCTGCTTTTTACTCTAAAAATGTTGTCCTTTACCCAGTCCTATGTGCACGCACACACACACACTCAAGGACTTTTTAAACAGAGATTTATTAATATGGTGCCCGTTGTGTCTCTCCAATGACTTGTGGTCGATTGTGACTTTAGGAAAGATCATCTTTGCAATGCTCTTGCCCTCAGTGATGTAAGTGAGGAGAAGGTTTTATGTTTTAACTTCCTGTCTAACATGCAAAGAGGTCATTGATATTAACTCATAAAATGGGAAGGATTACAGGCTTTGACATTCCACCAACCTTAAAGTAAAATCTAATATGCCCACCCTGAGCCAAGGGCATACTGCTAGCTGAACAGACTGCATTGTACCTGTCCATATTTCATACCACGGCAACTACGTTTCCCTAACATTTGTTGTAATTAGAATAACACTCACTAGTGGGGGGAAGTCTGTAAATACATGTGCGAGGCAGTGAGTCTTACTTATTAGGATTATGATTTGGTTTATTTTGCTTGCGTTGAGGCTTAATAGCTTTTACTTTGTGACATTTCTTCATCAGCGCTAAATCTGAGACCCTTACCTTACCAGAAGGCCTTAACCAAAACACTCATGAATGTAGAGCCCCTAATGATGCAAAAAATTAAAAAAAACTTCCCAGGAGAAGAACAGCTGCTGAAAATCCAACTAAATTGGACAAACTCTTACTTTTTGTTTGATTAAACTCAATTCAGTGTTTCTAAATCATTTGGTAAATTTTATGGTGAAACAATTAAGGGCACAAAAAAATTGTGACAACATGCCAGGTCACTGAAGGCGGTTCTTCATTTCACAGTGATTTCAGGTTTTTCACAGGATGCACAGATGGGTGTGCCCTTACTGAAACAAAATAGTTCCTTCTCAAACATGTTTCTCTCAGAATAGATTTTCTTGTTTTAGTGCATGTTAAAAAATGGACTCCTAGAAGGATCAATTCAATCAGGTTCTAATAATGAATGCAATAAAATGATTAAAAATATTACATTTACACCTACTAGCCCTTACAGTTCACAATTAAAATACAGATAACGAATTAGCTATGTGAACAATATTATCTAATACTTTTACACAAAGTTCTATATGTAGACTGTAATAATTAGTACACATTTTTTGTGAAGTTTAGATTTATATGCACCAATAAATATATTTACAAGACTGGATGTCTTGTTGTTTCATCTTCCTCTGTAATTCACCTTCTTTATAACCAAATTCAAGTCAAGTAGTTTAATGTTTACTTACTGTACATATACTGTGTCCCAGTATACACTAAAGGACTAGTAATTGAAGGGAAGAATACTTTGCCTAAATAAAGTGCATTATATAATTACAAAGACTGATAAGATGGCAAGGGCTTACTCTTAAATTCAATGATTTCTCTATTTTTTCTTAATATTACAGCATCTTCTTCCATTAAGGGGCTTTACCTCCAGCATTAAGACGCCATTCATATTGTATTTCAGAGAAAAAGGATCCAAATGAGTGTGGCTGATTCCATTTAATTACAGTTTTTAGACAGGAAGCTAAATTATTTGAAGTCATCTCAGTTTATTAAGACTTTTCCTCTTCATTCAATCTGAAGAATAGATTTGCAATTCATATTCCACGAATATCAGTGCTTAAATGTTTTGTGTTTCAGTACGCCCACTTCTCCCATTACAATTTGATGTGTAGTGTCACATGTTATGGTGTTTCTCATGTGAAAATTGTACACTTTATAGTCAGTTCAGTTTCTCTTCCCCTATTTTATGTTACTTATCTCTTCTCCAGCACATTTTTTAAAGAATGTAACACATTCTGTACATTTTCTACAATGTAGAATTTACCCACTAAGCTTCTCTTGGGCTGCTTGGTCACACTTTTGGGGAGAAGTCTTCTTACCATACCTCTAACTAGGAGTCAGTGTATGACTTTATAATGCATTAATAAGTAATGTCTATAATGCCCATCTAATTTTGAAAGAGAAAACTATTTATTTATTTGGAATAGCTGAGCGAGAACATTTATATGTAAGTAAATATAATCCAGCTAAGCATGGTTCAGAGGAATTCAAGGCTGGCTTTGCTAAACACTGATATAGAGTAGTGCTTTCCAGAAAGTGTAAGCACTAGTCATTAACCAGAAGTATAGAACTTTACAGATTTTGGTTCTCACTGTTCAACACTTGGTGCCACTGCTTTGACATGCTTTCTTCCATCTTCCTTGTAAGTATCAGCATCTTCACTCATCTTTTGGATAGATTAGTCCTAATTTTTTCACTGGTTCCTTACTAAGTCTTAACCCAAGAGGAACGAACAACAGCTTCTCTAATTTCTGACAACAGCTGATGGGCTACTTTAACGGTCCAACTGCTCTTCCATCTGACTGCAAGTCATGCAAATCAAGTCTACTTCCCTCTGACTGCATACTGTGATTCCATCATGTTTACTATTCGATGATCTGGTACTCATTATCATCAATTCAGGCTCCCCTTTTTTTGTATTTTCTAGTCTGTGCTTGTGTTGCTAGGAATTTCCTTGAGGGTTGTTTTAATCATTTTCACTTGCCAACATAGGAATGAGTAAAATCTATAAAGTGTTGGTAGTAGGTAATGAGGTTGGTTTAGCAAACAGAAATGCCATTTCCTGCTTGGTCAACTTGTCTAGCGCCGCCATTAAAGCCTGACTGAAACCAAGTGGGACAGAGTAAAGTGAAAAGGTTAAACAGGAACGAGACTCACAACCTCTCCTTCACTGGCTGAATTGAAAAATGATGTCACTTTGGCTGTTTTTGCACCAATCACATGTCGGTAAGACTGATCAGACGCAAAGATGTCCTCAAAAGTCACAGGGACACCAGCTGCTGCGAGTGCGAGTGTACACTATTACAGTATGTGTGACGTGAAACACACATGATGTGTTTTTATGGTATAAAGCAGGGCTACTCTATAATCATAGTACCATTTTCCTGTTGTGTATACTTTAGGATGAATCTAGATTAGCACGGCATCTCTGACAAAACGCTAGATATCTCTCCTTTGCTTCTGTGTTTCATTTTTGACCCACCATGCTATGAGGGGCTTAGGAGTTTGGCAATTATGTACATGACAAATCCTCAGGTGCCTTACAGTTTGATTTTCATATGACTCTGTGAGTGAATGTTTCGGGTTGAGATATGTGAAAGGATATCAACACCTCTTAGAGTGCAGGTTTGTCCGTAATACCATTACAAAGGGCTGGAAACTGTGCTGGGTCGGCTGCAGAAAATAAATTTACATTTATATTTGACTAATCAAACGTCCTACTGTAATAAACTACAGCACAATACAGTCTAGAGGATTTCAAAGGAGGGATTGCTAACTTTGATTATTTGGTTCAGATAATGTAGATGTTCTGCTATGATTCACCATGATACAGTTATATTTTTTGAATTGGATTTATGAGTTATGACAGCGTAAACAGCTCCATTAAAAACAAAGAGAATTATAAAATATCAGTGGATTTCTGGGAGCGGATATGACATCTCAGAGTGCGCATTTATTTCAGCAAATAATTTCTTTAAAAGGTTTTATCTATTTTTCCTCCTAGCTGTGATATTGTAATCTTGGGATGTTTTTGCCTTTTTGGCATCTACATCTACAAAATCTGGAGACTGACGAAACTTGACCAGCCAAAAAATGCAATAGTGTTTTCACACAACGAAAGGCGGGCGATCACCTACAGCTATTTACCTCACGGTTAAGTGTTTTAGCAAACATGGTATAGTAGGAGTAGTTGTAATCTCCACAGGTACACTTTGTCAGGCCTGTGTACTATGCAGCGGTACTTCTGTGGGGCGGCAGAGCTTGCAGGCCCCCGTGCAGATCACCTTTCATTTACAGAGCACTGAAAGCACGCCGTGTATCGTGCTTTACACTACAGGAGCTAAACGTGTGCTGCCATTGTCATCCAGTACTCAGTCCTATACAAGCATGATCACTTAGTTACTTTATGCTGTTTTAAAGTATCTAGTGTGAAGAAAAAGTCAGCTAACTTTGAGTAATACTCTAATTTATTATACATGGTTGTGATAAGTTAAGAGTTCCTTTGCAAGGGTCACTTTTCCTTATTAAACCCCTACCCAACTGTTTATGCTTTGTACAACACAGTTTGCAGCATCATATTTTAGACTAAAACCTTAGAGAAGTTTGTAAAGGTGCTGAATCAACCAACTTCTCTCCTTGTACTTTGCCTAAATTTGCTTTATTTTTATTTATTTATTCTGACAATCAGCACACACCCAAAGCATAAAATGAACACCCATATACACTAAAACAGCATGTCATATTATATCCTCAAGAAAAAGGCCCAGAGTTTCCCCGATACCCATCTTGAGGATGTCTTTACAGACTTCATTCAATTTTCATAGAAAGCTTTTCTCCTTGGTTTAGATACAGTTGCACTGCAAAGATGTCTTTCTATTGCTAGCTCTCTCTTCTCATAAATCGTGTGATTTTTGATGACATGGATCAGAGTTTTGCCTGTTGTCACCAGTCAAACAGACAAATTGATGTCACGCTTGCATTAACACTGGGCTGTGTATCTGCTCCTCAAGCAATAAGCCTAATTTAGATATTAAGGTTGGCTTTTCCTCCTTATACCGCTGCTTAACTGTTGACATTTTGGGAAATATGCATATTCGCTGTCTGGGCGAGAATAAGATAAATTGATTGATACACGTATATGTTTCCATTAAATGTGAATCTTTAGCCAGCCGCTGGCTAGCTTAGCTTGGTATAAAGACTGGAAAAGGGAGGACGGCTTGTAAGGGCTCTGTCTAAAAAGTAACCAAAATCCTCCTCAAAGCACCTCTAAAGCTCACTATTAAACTTGATATGTCTTGTTTGTTTCATCCATATCTTTACAGCTAAGCTATCGTATTGTGGGAAACAGCCAGACACATTTTTAAAGGGTTTTACAGGGGATATTTTGGTTTATTTATTTGCTAACTAGGCACAGTGACTTGCTGTTTTCCCCCGCCATGAGACGGTTAGTTTAGCTTAGCCATAAAGGCTAAAAGCAGGGTAAACTGCTAGTCCGCCACTTACTGAAATTGAGCAGCATAAAAAACACAAATTGTCATTTTAACATAGATTTTAGTAGGCTATTAACATACAAAATATTGTATCCATTAATTAGAGAGCTTTGGGGATGCTGGAAGGCTATTTTTTTTACCAGGCTAGCTGTTTCCAGTCTTTAAACTAAGCCACTTGTCCTGGCTGTAATTCCATATAGTGTCAATCTTTTCTATCTAAGAAGGCAAATAAGCGTATTTCCCAAAATGCTAAATTATTCCTTTGAATAGGCAAATGTTTTGCTATGGTTGAGTTAAATGAGAACTTTTTAAGGCAATGTAGATGCTTGCATGTAACATTTTCTCATACTTGATATCTGTAAATCCTCTTATGTTTCTTAGATTGATTTTGCGACTAATTCTTATTTTTTATTTTTGAGACATGAGTGCCCATCTGCAGAGTTAAGGGCCTGAGTCAATGTGAATCAGTCTACTTTGCCTCTGAAGGAAAGTTATACTATTTCACACCGCTGCTTGTCTCTGCACCAATTCTTCATGATCACAACCAGAATCAACAGGCGTATGTTGTCCACATTTGCACTTTTTGGGGGGGAATTGCGTGTGACTGTATAACTGGGAGGAAAAATGTTTTCTAAATCTGTGCTTTTCTTTTTGTTTCAACGTTTTATGAGGGGAGAGAGAAGTCACAATTTTGTTTGCCTTTGGTGGAGAAATGTCTTGTGTCGTGGCTGTGGTTAGAAATAACAGAAGGGTCTTATGGGGTTTTGCAATGTGACATAAGAAAAAATTGATAGCATAAAAGGTTTGTGGTTAGCTTAAAACTATTTTGAATTGTTAGATATATCAATAATGAGGATAAATATAATGCCAAATATTCAGTATTTGTACAGAAATATACATATATAAATATATAATATATGCCTAATTTAAATGGAACTATTTTCCGCTCTTGACCATGTTTTTGTTGTTTAACGTTCCTTTGTCAACATTATTTTATAAGATCTTCAGATAGCATGCAGGATAGTGAAAATGAATGTATTATTTAGTGTTTCATTGCTGTTCAGTATTACAGCATTCTACAGATCAGTTTGTGTTTGTAAGATTAATTTAAGCTGAATATTTCATTTCTAAAATAGTTTTTCCTATTAATGAATTGCAAACTTTCGTTTTTTTAATTCATGGTTCTGAAATGGTTTCAAGAGTTTATATCATTTTATTATTTTTCTGCTTTATCAACGTGGCTCAGTATATTTTGCCTCTTCTAAGTACTGCTATCAACCATCTGTTGTAAATAATTATGCAAATTAAACTTTTTGAAGAAAACGGCATGGTTGTGAGAGAGCGCTTTCTTCTTTCCGCTATAAGAACTGGAAGTTTGAAGAAGGTTCAGTTCAAAGGCAAGGTTATTTATGGGGAATTGCTAAGTGTTCATTCTCTAGAGTAACTTGCTGACAATCTATATAATAAGAAATGGAAATACGCTTGCTGAGAGGTAATCCTAGTGAAGTGTCATATAACAATGTTTAGCTCACAGTTACAACTGTGATGATTTAAATTAATCAAGTAATCTAATATGTAATTATAGAGCAGTTTTGAAGGAAAATCATAATCTACTGTATATGATGCTTGTTGTCCTTTCAAACTTTAAGATTCCTGGTACTGTGCATGCTGGTTTACTGTCATGGGTTACTGGGACTTTTAATGTTGTTAGTGACACCTGTGCTTTTCCTACTATGACTATGGCTAAGCTGCTACTGTGGAAAAGACCGGGTAATTGGTGAGTTGGACTGTCACATCAGCACCTGGTTCCTTAAGGTCCACCTGGGACCAAGTGCAGAGGAACAACACACAAATTCACATGTACTGTTTTTTCTGCAAATACAAGTCAAAATGTCTATGGTGTAACAATTTTTAAACCAATAAGAATAGGTACCAGACCAGAGAGGTTTGTCACTACTACACAGATTTACATATTCGTTAGGACAAATACTGACTTCATCTTACCTTCTGTTAAATTTCACACAGGTGTCCTCAAGTTCTCTGGCTGCTTTGACCTCGAGTCCAGTTTGCACACATCCACAGTAGAGGGCTAATCAGAATAAGTGAAAACACCTTTGTGGGTGGACTAAAGGAGTGTAGGAGCACTGAATATCATCGGCTTGGTTGAAGGGATCAAAACTGCCAGCACCTCTGTCCTTTTCAATTTAGTTACCTTGTAAGCAAATAAAAGAGCACTGCACACAAGTTGTAATTAAAGAAGTGGTCTTTATTACAGCAAAGAAGCCAAACATTACAGACAAGAATAATTATGAACCATGAATATCAATTCTATACTCAAGACTGGCCGTTCATCCAGACACCTGCTTCATTCACTACTCTTCAGGGCCATTACTTCAGATTTATTGAATAGAAATTATGGGCATCTTAACAGGATAAGCTCCTTAATTTTTCCCTTAAGTGTGTAGTTAAGGTTGATATACTGCATTCATTTTCCTTTCTTTTCTCTCTCTGCATGCTAGAGATGGCTGTCCGTTTTGTCTAACTGGTAAACTGTATTACCGTAGTGAATTTTCTCTCCCACCTTTGGATCGGACACAAATCTTCAGAAATAAACTGAAAATGAATGTTCCACCAAAAGAATAAAGTTTTGTATTCAGTGGACACTATTATGCTTTTTTGAAACAATATCTGTCAAAATTTGAAGTTGTGTCCTATATGAGTACAATCTCTGACTTTTTATCTACAACAGAACTAATGTTCTGACATTGTATCCATCTGGATCTCTACTGTTTATCCAACAATAGAGCCTTTTAGAGTTATCATGATAGCCTATTTACAATAACATCCTTAACAGTAGACCCGGGCTACTCTTGTTCCAACCAAGTGGAACCTCTGACATTTTATTTACAATAAAGTGTGTGGTTTTTTTTCTGAATCCGCTTGAGCACAACAGAAACACATCTGATATTCGGTAGAGACTGCAAAGCCTCACAATAATTCATGAAGCATCCTGATTAATAAAACACATCAAGTCATGGTCCAAACGGTATTTAAACATTGATCGTCCATGAGAACGCATTCAACAAAGCCCTGGTTTACGATCTAAGATACTGTTAAAATGCTTGTATCAACAAGGAAATTCAAATGATTAGGCACGATAAATGTTTTTGTTTCACATTCCTGCATGTTTCACTCACTAAGCCTGTTTGCATCACTGAGTCCGTGTGTATTCAGAGATAATGGTGAGCAGGATATGATGATGAGGATAAACAGCTTATCCCGACTAAGACATTAAGAGGGATAGGAGCTATTATCCTTAATACTCTGATGTTCTGCTGACCACAAACAGAGCAATGGGCTTTTACACAAATAAACCACGGTAACATCACAGAGAGTTTCATTAAGTGAAAACAAGACAATACTACTGAATTCCACCTAGATACTGAAAAACTACTTCTAATGCTTTAATATACAGCTTTGATCAGGGGTTCTTAAACTTTTCTTCATGGACCCAAATTGAACCAGTGTAGCCTTTTACCTCTGGACCCTTTATGGGCTCATTAAATCCTATTAATACTCTCAATGGTCCAGAGGAAACAGACTAGCAGCCCATTTTGCATCCCGACTCACAGTTTAAGAAACGCTGGTGGTAGAGTAAACATGGAATGAAGAAAATGATTGTTCTTACAAGCAATGCAAGTAAACAAACAATAAATACAAACAATGTGCTTTATCCATATAGACATATTTACACAAAGTCTTTGGCTTATGAATAAACATCAGCTACAAAATAATAATAAAAAGTGTTGGCCACCAGTGCACAAAACAAACCAGGCCTGGGGTCAGTTCACTTCCAATTCCATTCAAACCAAAAATGGAATGGCACTTATTCTCAGTCTTTTCTAAGAGTCAATAAGCCGATTCCTTCGTACCCAAAATCTGTTCTTTCTAGAGTTTGAAATAAAACATCCCATTTGTGAGTTGGCTGAATTGAAAGTGCATTGGGCCCAGCCCTGAAACAAACATGATTATGCTCATATCACATGGTTGAAGAAAATCTTAAGTGTTCCAATTTTTACAATTTAGGGTACAAAGAAGACATCAAAACTTCCATCCAGTAGATCAATACATGATGCGACAAATCAACTCTGCAGTGAATGCAGAAAACATAAACAATGATACACTTTTGTTGATCGTATATATTTTAGTGAAAATCCTACACTAATCCTTTTTCAAGTTGCCACTTCATGATATCGTAAAAAATTTAATGAAAAGCATAATATTCCTTGTGTAAACTTCCTGTTTTAGTTCCATTGCCAGTCTTATTTCTTAGAAACTACTTCATCTAATTCTTACATTGACATTTAGGGTATTTTCTATGTCTATGTATTAAGTTGTCTGACAATCTACTGTATGTAACAAATGGGTTCAAAGTGGCTATTATGAACTTAAATACATGCTTTTCAGACTCAGGAAAATAACATGAAGATGCTGCTGATGTATGAAGTAGAAACAGAAGCATTCACAGAGTTTGGCCAGGCTGTAACATTAAGTTTCTTTTTCTTATACAAAAGTACTTGCTGCAAATATTCAAACTTCACCATGATGAGATGCCCAAAACTGCTGAGTTACTCAGAAATGATGACCATGAGAGCAGGAATGAGGGGCCACTGAAAACTTGCAGTTATTCAAAAGCTGTGGTTGCAGTTGGCGAGGGGGGAGGGAGACATCTACAGTGCACATTGGGTACTGCAGCTGAAACAGCATGAGGCATCAAATCCATTGGGGGGGGGCTGTGGTGATAGGTTAAACATTTAAATGGGGCCCAAAACTTACAGGGGCCCGCTGGCACTCAGAAAGCTGTACAATAAGCATAAAGGAGTAAAAGGAGTAGACACCTCCCTCTCTGTTGCACTCCCAGCAGCTCCCTCTGTTAAAAGTCTGAGCGTTTCCCTTTGTTTGGATACTTTACAACACTGTACAAGGAGCCGATTACGCTTGTGCCATTTGTAGGGACGCAAAATGGGTGCTACAGAACGGCCACCACAGAGGGGAGTCGGGACAAAGCGAACTCCAAGGATCAAACACATGGGAAGTGAAAAGATCTTCTTCCCTTCTTCACTTCCTCCTCCTCCTCGTCTCCTTTGTTTAGGAGGACTCGATGAACTCCAGTGACAGGTCGTAGCAGAACCTGTACTGTTCCTGTAGACGAACAAAGACAGACAAACTGGCTTTAATATCTGGGTCAATATTTACTATTTTGGTTCAATCTCAGACAAAGACGGATATGTTGTATATTAATAAATTGAGGTTCTAATCTCCCTCTGTTACTCTCTCTGTCTCTCTAACTCACCGGGGTATCCACCATGTTGGGTTTGCTGTTCCTCAGGGTCTTCACGGCGTGGAACACATCGACCACACTCTGTCTCTTGGCCATCTCACACACAATGCTGCTGGCACAGAAAACTCCACTGCGCCCACCTCCATTTCTGTAAACACAGAAAATAATACAGAGATATGTTACAAAATGAACAACATAATATTTCATTTGCAGTTTTGCCACCTCTCACAGTTTTCATGGCACTGTTTGGGCACACAGATAACAAAGCATCTTGCTCGTCAGTAAAAGCTTGTGCATCATCAGACAAAAAGATCTTCTGTTGAAAGAGAAGTGTCTCTCTTAGTGAATGTCACGAGTCATGAACACCTTCTATACTAAACACAGTGTAGTGCCAAGAAAACTGCTATCAACTACCATTCCTCAAGCGGATATAAGTCCTTTTTAGTCCTTGTTGACTATTTTTATTTTCATTTTAACTAAATAACAGATATTTTACACTTTCTTAGTGGTACAAAGTCAACAGAATTCTCTGTAGTTCCTTACAGCACAACCGATTGTTTTTCACAAACAAACTCTTACTAAATAAAATGAAGTATATGAGACTCTGTATGTTTAGTGTGAACTTACAGGCAGTGCACGATGGTTCGTCCCTCTCCCTCCTCTCCCTCACGCTGCCACTGGTCGACCTGCAAGATCAGTTTGAGGAAGGAGCGTTTGGAGGCGGGGACCTCCCTGTGTCCCGCCCACCCCAGGTACTGAAACTGACGAACCATCAGGTATCCTTCCTGTGGCTGAAAGATCAAACAACACACACATTTATAGGAATGTTTTTTGTTATACAGGAGACTGATGAGTTAGCACATAAAGACAGTATAAATCTACTAACCCTGGTGAGGTTGCACACTCTGAAGAGTCTACTGATTACATCGCAGTCCATTGAGCAGGACATACATTCCACCTGGACCGGACCGTAACGCAACATGCCCTCCTCTGGCCAGTACTGAGGGCAACCCTGAATAGAAACAGTTACAGCATTTAGATTAAGTAAAATGCAAAAAACAACAATGTAGTTTATCAAAGACAGAGAGAAACAGAAAGCAATAGCAGTGCAAAATTCTATATTTTAAGCAAACTATTATTTTCTTATAAGTTTTTTGGTTTATGCCTATTTGAGGCTATTTGAAGTTCCGTTTTCTACCCTTATAGACAGTAAAATTCTATTAATGTATGCTGACTTCTGTGGGAAGTCCATTTTGAGGATGGACATTTAAAGCCAATATTAGCATTTTAATACAAATTTGCAATAACTGCAAGACAAGATTATCTTCTTAAGTATTATAAAGGTCCCTCTCTGGTCAGACTGGAGTTTAATTTGATTTCTATTTGATACAGCTGACCACAGAAATCATTCCAGTGCGGTCTGCAAGAGTTTTTACTTCACAGCCTTAGAAATGGCAAAGTGTGGAACATTCAAACGTAAAATAAATTATACATTTTGCCATAATAAAAGACGATACCTATATTAGTATCTGTTTGCTCTGTGGAACGCTACTATGAGACCCTTCTCTTGTTGATTATTCTTGGTTCTGACGGTTGGATATATCACATATTGTTTTTTTCCCTCCCTTCACTGCTTATAATATAATGTAGGTGGTTATTTAGTTAATTGTGCCTGTGTATCCGATTATATATAGTAGAGGTATGTTTACAGTATAATAAAATTATCAAAAGTTTAGTGTCATATCTTCAAAATAAGATATCATCCTCACAGAAAGAAAAAGAGCAACCAATATTTCACATTATGAAATGATTTAGTTTTGATACTAAGCCAACACAAAAGTGAATTACCTGAGCCAGGTCAATCTCATTCAGCATCACCAAACTGGTACATCCATAGTCGTAAACCAGGCGCCAAAAGTCTTTGACAGTGTTAGGCAAAGGATGCTGGGTAACGATGAATGCAGCAGGCTGTCTGTAGCTCTGCAGGAAAGAGACAACAAAAAATAAAGTCAGGTCCTTTATACAAATAGGGGTGTCATTTTTACAGTATGAAGCAATAAGTTATGCTTTTCATACACATCCTTCACTTTTATATATTCTTGTTTTAAAAAAAAAAAAATTCTCTCATTCTCTCATTCATACTGTTCACACACACATCAAAACACACAAAGAGTGGAACAGTTTGTGGGACAGCAAGCAACATGGGGTGATGTTTGGTCACATGATCATGCAGTGGGCCTATCAAATGTGAAGGTGAGGAGCATGCATCGCATAAACAAATATATTGTGCGTACTATACATCTTTATCTACATCTACTCGGGTCAGTTTACTTTATGTTCAGTTAAAAATGTCTCCAAGTTGTCAGACACAAAATACAATTAACCAAAAGACTAAAGCTTCTGTTGACATAACAAACTGACTGAACTAAAAGTGAACTGAGCCAAACTCCTCCTGAATGAAAATGTGCAGCCAAATGTGAGACATGGGAGAGAATGACTTTGGTGACTTGAAGGGTCGGGGGTCAGGTTTAGGATTAAGGGTGTAAATGGCTTTGCTAAATATGAACCTGGTGGCAGAATGACACTGAAGCCATGAAACAAATCCAGTATTGGAGATTTGAAGTGAAATCCCATTACCTGGAACTCCTCTGAGAGCTTGGTTAGAGAGAGGCCAAAGGTAAGTGACTTAACTTTAAATATAAACTTAAAAAATGCGAAAGTTTTACAGCACTTACAGTATTTTTGTCCTCCAACAGCTTTGTTGGAGAGAAGCCAGGTTTCTTTTCACAACATGCATATATTACACTTTGTGCTTCAACCATTATCATACTGTTATCTAAAGCCCACCCCTTACTACCTTTCCATCTTCCATCTATTGTATAATTTCTATAAAAACAGACCTGCTAATCAACATTTAATTGTAAGTCAGACAATAACCAGATATTGCCGTCTTACCTTAAATTTCAACCTACTTAATGACTTTGTTTTTACAAGTCATGGTACATGGGCAACATGTTGTCAACTGTTGCCAATGAAAACAATGTCCTGCAACAACGAGGCTGTTAAAGATCAGATGGTGGCCAGAGAAGCTAGTGGTCTTTTCAGAACCTGGATTTGTCTCTAGCCTTCTGCTGCTAAAACCACAAACACAGCATCACACAAACAGGGAGGGGAGTCTGTGTGTGTTGTCTGTATAAGCATATGCGCATAAATATCTGCAATGTACTGCATGTTTCTTTTCATCATCATTTGTGTATAAGTTCTTAAAAAGTGTGCATCATTTTCAACAATTGTTTGATTGCAGTTTGGGACAACACACATTATAAACAGTTTTTTAAAATACCATTTCTCATTGCATAATTTAAATTGTGTTCAAAGCAACACATCTGTCTAAAAGGCTATTTCCAAATGTTTTCATCAAAAAAAGAAAGCACATACTGCGAAGGAAATGTCCCAAACCGCTGTTGCTTGATGTGTTGAAAATAACACAACCTTTCTGTATGTGCATGTGAGTGTGTTATACACTTACATCCATCAGAGCAGCATTGATGTAGTTGCTGCTTTCTCCGTCTATTGTTATAAGGAATGGGAGGCATCTATCAGGAGGAAGGCCATCCATGAAGCGATTCTTATCTTGGTTCCTAGGCAACAATGCGATGCTGCAGTCTTCAGGCTGAGGCTGAGGAGTCACCGAGTTTAACGTCTGGACAAAGAGAGAGATATACAATGTGGAAGTTAGTTCATAAGCAGAGTTTTTAGATTCACTCTCGTTTTGGAACAAGCTTTGTCCACGTGGTGCTTCGACTCACTATATTAGATATATTTGTGTTTTTTGGACGCTCTGACATTTTCACAGCTTTCTTTTGGATGCATGCTTACAATATGGCACCTGGTTTCTATGGTTTAATAGAGACTTACTCACACAACATTACATTGTCGCTGCGCAATTAAACTCGCAAGCTGCAGCGTACTCCCTCCATACTGGACGAATTGTCCTAATTAGTCAGTTGGACCCCAAAAACTTGGGAAAATAGGTATTTTAGAGGTTGAAAAATACCAAAGTTAACCTTTACGTTTAGCAGCACAGCTTTATTGTAAATGTAAAAAATGCATTCATACAGTTGTTTTGAGTAACATTCTAGGGTTGAGAATCTGAAAAAGGATTCAGATTAAAAATGTGGCAAAATATACTGCTAAAATGCTGCATGATCATTCAGAGGCTCAAAAACACTATTGCTATTGTCTGAAAAATAACAATTGATGAGTGGATTATAATGCCCTGAGGTACTTCTAATGACATTTTGATATTGTTTTTTTGCTGTAAAAACACATCTTCTAAAAACATTGTGTGAAAGGAGTTTTACTTTTAGGGTTGAAAACACAGATTATATTTAGGTTTACCTGGAACTCGTCCTTCAGATGTGACGAGTTTGTCTGGGAGTCGATGCGGATCAGCTCATAAAAAGCAGCTTTGAACTCGCAGACTGGTATGGCTGTTTCCCCACATAGACAAGCCTCTAGAATGGCATCATGGATGAATATATACTGCTCCTGGAGACATATAATTCAAGACATAGATGTTATTATATACAAACACACCTTTCACTCCTAGATAAAAACATTGTCAAACAATAATACACACACAGCGTGTCACATGGATAACACAAGCAGCTGTGATGACAAATGAAAGTGAGCATGCTGACACTTTGAGTGGGTGAAGACTGATGGGACATGGAGCTATGAATGAGATGAGATGATGACTGTCGAGTTTTGGTTTACTTCACTCACTCCACACAGGAAATTGTATTTTGGGATATTTCAAGCGAATGACTGCTTCAATTCAATGAGCAGACAGAGAGTGAATTGAATGCTGCTTTAGTAGATGGCTGTGAGTTTCTTTGTTATGATAGATAACATTAACTGTTGTTACACTGCTACAGATATACTAATATTCTGTTTATTATCATAATGATTTCATGAAAGAATGTTTGCAGCGTCAAATTCTTGAAAAAGTAGCTTTTAATAAATAAAAAGCTTAATTTAACCTTTGTCCAGGTCACAATAATATGTGTACAGATAAATATATATTACATAAAATCGTATGTTTTCTGTGTTTATGTAATGAGATGAATGGGTGGCAGATAAATGTCGTCACTTCAGACTGCACCATGTTGATGGCTAGGTCTTTTCTATCTATTTTCTAAGATGTAGATGCAGATGGAGGATGGGTAATGCAGTCACCTCAGTCTGTACCATGTTGATCCTCCTAGAGCGAAGAGCCTTCACACAGTTGTAGATGTCGACCACACCTTCTCTCTCCGCCATGTCCAACATGATGTCAATTACTATGAAACAGCCTGTCCGCCCTGCTCCAGCACTGCGGAGAGAAACACAGACAGAGAAATCATCCTTCAAGGCGATAATTGCGAGAGAAAAGCAGATTTATTTATGACTATGGTATGTATATTTAAGATATAAGGGTATGTGTTTTGAAGTATATAATGGTCTTTATGTATTTCTATACCTGCAGTGGACCACAATTGGACCAGCAGAGGGTGGATTGGAGATTTTAACTCTGCGGATGAAGGAAAGTAGTCCCGTGGCGTGATATGGAACTCCGTGATCAGGCCAGCCTGTGAAGTGGAACTGCTTGACTTCCCGCACCTCGTTGAAACCACGCTGAGTTAAAGACAAAAGAGATTTTTAGATTACATTTAATTGAGCCTGTCATTATATATTCAGTCACTGAATATGACTCAAACCTATTAACCAGTTAATTAATGTTGAACTCCTTGAACAGAAGAGATAAACACATCCTCAACTAGTCAAGTTCCACATATTTTAGGCACAAGCATTTCAATATTTAACATAATATTAACTATTCTTGACTCAAATGAATACAAAACAACACAGAGACATTATGCAAACTTAAACCTAACATATTTGACTCACCCTCTCCAGTGTAAATGTGCGGACCACATATTCAGCAAGAGGTTCAACTTCCACAAACGTCACCTTGAAGTCTCCGTACACCTCTGCATCATCTGGCCAATATTTGTAGCACTTAACCTGTTAAAATAGCATTTCAGATTTAATTAAAAACAGTATAGTGATTATAATACAACGTGTTCAAAGGTCTGGATCAAGTTGCAGATATAGCATATTACGTAATACAAAAAAAGATTTAATATAATATAATGCCTTAAACTTTGCAGATTTACCAAAAAAGCAGCAGAGACGGATGCTAATTTCTTTGCACCAGTCATATAGTTTTTTTTTCAATCATCAACAATTCAAATTACATTAACACTATCAAAATACCAGGAAAAATGACTTGCACAGTTCAACTGCACAAGAAGAGAGGAAAAGAGGAACTTACCCTTCCAACCTCCACCAGATTGGTTACCATGACGATGCAGGCTGACTGTTCCTGCCAAACCATCCTCCAGAAGTCATAAACTGTCTCATGAACAGGACCTTCACACAGATACAGAGACACATGGTCAGTAATTTGTATGGTTGTGAAGAAAGCTGTCTTACTGTCTTAAATCCTGTATAACAGAAGTTATGAAGAACTGTCGCAGTATCTTACCCTGAGTAGCAATGTAGTGACTCGGTCTCTGGTAGCCCTGAAAACAAAACAACATAACACAACAACTCAATATCCCCAAAAATATATATTAAGCACTATGTTATCTGTAAAAAAAAATAAAAAATCTATTATCGTGGTTCAAGAAGTCCAGAGGCAACATAATAACTATTCAAACTAATCTGGAAGCTTGTTCTCACCTGTGGCGATATAAATATTATAGTTTATAGTAAAGTTAACTGAATTATTTTGATGTTATAATGAATGTAGTTGTCATCTTTGGGCTACATGATGAGTTACACTATGTATTTAATTCTTCAGGTATGTGGAAGAACTTTTACTCTCAGTACTCCTACCTGTCATTTCTGAATTATCAAATCAAAAGCTGCAAAATTAAGCTAAAAGTGAGGCCCTGCCAAAATCTACAGACAATCTGTCAGGTGCAAAAAGCTTTGACAACCACTGATTGGGATTTCCTGATGGCAATAACACAAAAAGGAACTACGCATAAGCAAATTTCAGCACATAGTGGGATGTAAGCAAGACTGCTTGGACGGCAAGAGGTTGTGAAATCTTTCATGCTGCAGAGGCCCCGGCAACTCAAAATGTGCGGACGACGTGACCCGATGCACGTAATGATGAGCGCAAGAATGGATGTATATTGTAAAGGTTAAGGGCCATGAATGAAAGAATCCACAGTGATACTTACATCCCTGTACAGCCAAATCTATAGCCCAAGCCACAGGCAGAAAGAACAAGTGGAAGAAAGAAAGAAAGAAAGAAAGAAAAAGAAAGAAAGCACAACAATGTCAGTGAGTGTCAATCAGAAAAAGAAAAGTTGCACTGAAAAGTTGCACTGATATAATGGAAGTTTTAACAGCACATGCAGAAAAAAAAGATAAAAAATGGTGAATTAGCCTGAATAGAAAGGACACTTCCTGGTGCCATTTGACATCCTTACAGCAAAAAGCAGCTCAAAGAAAGCTGGTTGTTTACAATTACATTTTTGAGGAAAATCCAAGTTATATGACGGCTATAACCATAGCAGTACTTACATAAATAAGCTGCATACACCAGGGAGTGTCCACTCTTTTCATACTAATTTTAGTTTAATGTAGGTGGGAGCGTGCATGTGACAGTTTTAATGGAAAGTAATGATATTATAGAAGAGCATGCTATAAGCAGAATTAGCATTTTCGAAAAGTACTAATGTGAAAGACTAACATGCAGATGATTGTTGTAAAGGTGACAGCAGAGTGGAGACGTGGATAAATGGGTGGATATGTATTTGGATGGAGTTATGTAGTCAGGTGAATGGACGAAAAAACTATATATAAAAATGATAAAAAAGGATGAATGGATGGATGGACTAGTAAAAACTCCAGTCTTTTCAGATTATCTTATTCAAAAAACAGACACTACATTAAGGTGGAAGTACTAGGAAATACTCTTATCACCTACTTGTGTAGGTAAGTAAGATGAGAAAATGTATTCCACTGTCATGTCATTGCAATAAATCTGAAGCTTGCATCAGCAGCTGGTTACTTTAGATTAGATTATTTTATTTTATCTTTGCGTAAAGACTTAAAACAGGTGGAAGCAGCTTTGCTTGCTCTGACCAAAGGTAACTAAATATGTTGCAATATGTATCTCATTTGTTAAATGTGCATAAAAACTTAAGTGTCAAATGAGAAGTTTTGGTTATTAAAGGGTTTTATGTACTTGACTATTTCTTAGCCTGGCCAAAGGCTTCCTAGAGTCACACTTTATGTCAACTCTCTAAACAATTCCCTTTCTATAGCTACTAATGTTAAATGGTTGTCCCACTGTAAAAATGAGTCCAACTAAATCCAAATAATGACCTAAATCTACTGTTTTATCTATTGTTACTCATATAGACTAAATTGTAAATTAAATAGTTTGCATTAGGATACTATGATAAATTCTGAATGTACATGCATGGAGAGACAGGAGTAAGAACGGACATCTGGGAAAGACACATGTTCTGTATGCATGATGCGTTTTGGGGATGGCTGGATGCGTAAAATGGTACAATGGATGACTAGTTGACGCAATAAAGGTATAGAGGCCTGACATACGAGCGAGGGAGTGTGGTTTCGTTGGTTTCGTTGGGAGCCAATAGTAGCATTCGATGCGTTTCCACTTACATCGATGTAGTTGGCGTTGATGTAGTCTGAGGAGGGGTCGTCTTCTATGGGCTGCAGAATAACCCTTGAATGGTCATCTTAGGAAAAACACAAGAGAACAGGGTTAGAGAGAGCATTAGAAAGATATAACTACAAAGATAAATACAGTGAGATAGGGATGAAAGAATAAAGTAAGATGCTATTTTTTTCAGAACATATCGCTTTTTAATGTCAAAAGGCACATGTTTTGTAACTATTTTTTGTCTCTTACCCTCCCCCTTTCCCCTTTTTCCTCCTCCCATAAAGCACATTGCAACTTCTGCTGTGAACATACATAAGTAAAGCTTGCTTACATGCTATAATGTTCCCATAGCGGTTCTTGGTGCGGTTCTGCTCCTTCTTGGCCACGTCCCATGAGGCCGACTGGCCCTCGAAGAAGCTCTGTATCACCAACAACAGACAAAACAATACAAAAGAAAATTACACGTCATGGATCCTAAAATATATCATTCCTACTAGATGACTCTTAGCAGAAAGAAGTACTTCAGTGACTATTCCATGGTTACACGAATGCTTATTAAACACAAACTGCTTATGAGATACATAAAAAGAGGAAATAAAGCATGGTATGTGGCACTTTGACTGTTTAGTCGATAAGGATGAAAATACTAATACTAAATAAATAATAAAGAGTAATAACAGTCAACTCAACCTAAATAGTCATTTTATCATTTTAATGTAAAGCCAAAACATCAAATATGGCATTATTGACTTTCCTTCTAAGATTTCTGTTTTCTGAATAAAAAAATGTGTGTACAATACATTTAAAATATCTTAATGTATTGAACTGTCAAGTCCACCAAAATAGGAATAGAATAAAATCAGAAATATCCCTATCTGGGCTATATGTAAGGTTATAAAAGTACTTCTGAAAACAACATTAACATGACTGCTTCTACTTGCAATACATCTGTATTTTTTCCACTTTAACGCTACTAGTACTACTGATCAAAGTACTGTTCATTATAATCTTACTTCATACTCCTCCTTAAAGCCGTAGCTGTCAGATGTTTTCATGAGGTTGATGTGCTGCAGAAGGTCGGCCACTCTGATTGCAGGGTGGAGCTGCCCTGTCTGATAAGGGGATTCGGTTCCTTCACAGTGATACCGAGGAACATCCAGGAGCCGGCTGTTCTCCGCTGCAGAGGCACTGTGGTTCTCATCTACAACAAGAGGGGAAATTACTGGTCAGGTGAATTGCAAATTTACAAACATTTGAGTTGCATCTAACAGTGCTTTCGCTGTTTTAAACAGTCTAGTGTACAAAACACGTATTAAACGGATCCAATTTTTCTTATCAGGACTGTGGGATGAATGAAACAGTAAAAAGCTTTGGTTGGATAAAGTCATATACAAGCACTGATATAAAACACATTACTTTTATCTATACAAAAGCAACAAAACAAGGACTTTTACATCTTTCCGAAATGAGTACCTGCTGCTGGCTTTAAACTAATACCAAAAGAAAATACAGAATTTTCCAAAAACCAAACCAAGTCACTTAGTTTTCTCTGTGTATTCTCACCTGTGATTGGAACTACATGTTAAAGCAGCAGAAAAAAGAGAAGAGCAAAAGGTTCAGTCAGACAGCTGGATGGGAGGATTTGTTAGTAAGACTCTAAACATGAAGAACAGGTTACATTGGCAACTTTGATCAATGAACATGGACCCCAAAGGTTCATATATAATGGATGACGAAAAAAACTGATGATCTCACAAAACTATGGAAGATGTCCAAAAAACATGAAGTGAAATTTGACACTTGATTAAAACACACCTTTAGCAACACGGAAGACCCTAATAATCAAGACACAACAACTTAAAATGAGCTGTTAAGTTTACTGCGATGTCCTATTTACAACTATGTCCCTTCATTCAGTAACTGCCGCTTCAAACATACTGTATAATTCAGTCTGCTATCCCAACCTTTCTGCACCTTCCATACCAATTTTAACTGTAAAAGTAGTTGGTTTTATTCAACATTAACACATTTCACCACAGTAACACGTTTCAGCATATGATGCTGCTGTTGTATTAGGAATGAATCATCTGCTATATAGTGTAGAGATGTTGCAGGTTTATTTATCACTTGTGAGTATAGCATGTTATAATTAACCTTGCTTTTTGGAAGCTTGAACGTTGAAAAAGTATTTTAGAGGTAGGTAATTATGGGGACACTGTTGCAGAACTTCCAGGTGAGTGTTTCTCTAGGGGTTAACGTGAGTAGACAGTAGTAAGCACAGACTGGCAGCTTGTATAATGGTGTAGCTTGGGGTTGCAGAACAACTGAGTGATTTCATCTCCACCACTGTTTATTAACTGACACTGTTTATTTCATCCAGCTGATGCTTTTATCTGCTCTGAGGACATGTTAGCTCATTACTGATCGTTAAAGGTTTGCTGAGCCCTCGTCAGGCCAATTAACAGTAAACTTGACCCGACACTGCCTCTTAATTTGCTACTTCATGCTACTTCTTCCCACTCCGTGATGTGATTGGCCAAGACAGATTATAACTGCAGCCTTCACTCTAAATTAAAGGCTATGGACCAGTTAGTTAACACAGTTTGGTGGCGTTGTGGATTGTGGAGCCCTTAAGGGTTTGTTAGAACTCTACATCATGCTGCAGTGTCAACACTAGACTAAACTAAAGATAAACACATTGCAGTGCAACATTGGAGCTGGGGGAGCATCCAACTTGGCAAAAACTACAGCTTTCACTCCTCAGCCTGGGGAATATCGCAGATGGTAGATACTCAAGCAGACTTCGAGATCCAGTGCATGGAAAAAGCTCTGCCAAGCACGGAGGCCTGCAGGCACTAAGTTATTCACTGTCACTCGATGTCACAGATTTAATCTGCAGTCGTTTTGCGATGGCAATGTGACAAATTGTCTTCCTACTTTTAAGCAGCAGTTTCTGTCGTTTTTTGGGACAAGATATGGCATGTCTTAAAACAACTCAAAACTGTGGAAATAATGAGGTCTCTGAGGGAGAATGAAGGTAATTACTGTGAATATCAATAACACTCAGTAGGAAACAGAAACCATGGCTTGGATTGGGAATGATTGAACCTGGGGAAAACACAGTACGACAGATGAAATGCTTGGCTGTAGGAGTTTTCAGTACCGGCAATGTTTTACACAGAGAGTTGGCACTAGGGTAGCATAAAAAAGATAAAAGATGAATTTACAGTTTTGTCATCCGCATGTATTCCAATTCATTACACATCATCAGATGCCTTTGAACGAAATCCAAACATCTATTTTGTATTTTTGTTGTTTTTGTTTAATTTCAATTCACTGCCTGTATGTACGTATGTATGTATCGTATGTATGTATCTGTATGTATGTATCTGTATCTATGTATGTATGTATATATGTCTGTCTGTCTGTATATATGTCTCTGTATGTATGTATGTATGTATGTATGTATGTATGTATGTATGTATGTATGTATGTATGTATGTATGTATGTATGTCAATATCTGTGGTAATACTAGAGTTTTTGGCACTTTTAAAGTGTGGATAAGAGACAACATTGTGGTACTGAAACTTCAGTCAAGCTAAACTATTCACCAACAAAAACGTACTTCACAGAAGTCAAAGTATAAACACAGGATGTAATGGAAACTTTGACCTTGACTGAGGACACACTGAATTGGGACCTATGTAATGACGCACAAAGAGGGGGCTACAAGGCTTTAAGATGAGGATGGGTGATCACTAAAGGGAGCTGGTGGTAAATGGGACACATCCGACCATGCCAGAAGTCTCACCTAGCACAGCCGTTGGAACCAGAGGATCGTTGGGCACTGTGGGAGGAAACACGGTGAGGAAATGTCCTCAATTTTAGTTTTTCTCAAACCTTACATGAGGACCTTAAGGACAATTCAAAGAGGATCTTTGTGTGGCTACTGATGGTCTACACGAGACATTCTCCAGCCATGACTTAAACACGAGTTAGAAAATACATCATATTTAACTATGACAGGACCATCCCATAATTTGTGCCTTGCTCAATGTGGTCTGGTAAAACCATGGATTGGACAGAAATGATTTATCAGCAGTTCTTTCGTTCACACATCAGACATAAACATACGTAAACTTTCTAAACTTCTCTACACTGTCAATGGTTCCATTTTATTTATTGTATAACTGATATGGTTGAATTGATTATTGTTATTTGCTGCTTTTCTTTGTGCTATACCTCTATAAACTGAATATTTGGGGTTTTTGGACTGTTTGTCAGACAGAACAAGACATTTGAAGATGTCACTTTAGACTCAGGGAAACTGTAATGGACAGGTTAAATTATAATGGGAAGGTTTATCCATCATGACTCATAATTCTAGTTGTTTCCACGTTGAAATGCTGTAATGACGACTGAGCTTGAGATCTTTAACATCACTATAGGTGAGAAGTCTCATCAGTGGAAATAGAAGAGAGGAAAGATGAAAATAAGTAGATGTGTTAGAATGTTAAAGGCTAAAACTATATATTAGATTCCAAGTGCACTCATTAGGTTGTGTTTTGAAGATAGTCCATGGTATTACTAATGTTTAAGGTTAATAATAACAATAATAATAGTCTTGTTTTTGAACCTACATCTGTTGTTGTAGTTGTGAGAGTCCATGAATGTCACAGCCATGGGATCTTCTCCATGCAGAGTACTCTGGTCAGCATAGCTGCGATCCATGGCATTCACCATGTGAGTCATTTCCTGCCGCGTTGTTCCAATGGCGTCTTTACGTTTTTTAGCCAGTTTCCTGTCGGGGGCAGAGACAGACACAGTCAGGATTTTTATAAACAAAAACACAAACATCAGCTATCCTGCAGACCACTGCCTTTTAAGGAATAGTCTCAAATTGTAAAGTACATTATAGTTTGTATGAAGTAGGTGGTATCATGTCCATTTTTGGCAATAAAAGCAAGGCTGGGGGCTGCAGGCTGCTGATTCAAGATGCAGAGTTTAGATCCAACAAGGAAGAGAAAAGTAGAAAGGTGGGGAAAAGAGAATAAGAGAGGAAGAGAAGAGGAAAGGACAGGCAAGGGGGGCAGAGGAAAGTTTTTTTTGTAAATGGCAGCATGTAACAGGCTCAACCAAAGGAGCGGAGGGAAAGTAGCGTCTAATACAGTCCAGGGGAAATGGCCTATGGCCTTCAAGTAGCAAAGAAAAAACCTGTTATCAACCTCGCTACCACAAATAAGCTGTCAGATGAAAAATGTAAGTTTTATTCAAAAAAAAAAAATCAAATAAGAGTAAAAGAAAAAAAAACAAGGTATTAATTATTTGGTTTTCATCCCACAGCAAAGAGAGGAAATCCCATTAAAACAGCAGTAAGGGAATGACCTTAGATCTGTAGAGGTTTAGGGAAAACCATTTACAAACCAAAGTACCAGAGTCATCTTCATGTGAGTAGTAAGACTCGAGGGCACATCATAGATAGTCAGTCCAGAATAATGAGAGAAAGGTACACCGGCTTTCTAGGAAAGATACCTTTAGAAATACCAGATTTTTTATTTCACAGGTTTTTGTTATAATGAGGAATTAAATGCCTTTTTTGTCTTTGAAAGCAACAGAAAATGGTGCCTAGTGAAGAAAAATAACAGTTTAAAATCTAGACACCAAGGTATCCTTTTCAGGTTTAACTCTCTCCTAATGTGTGCAATCCATAAAATCCCAGGAAAAATAACTGTATAGGGCTTAATACTGCGAGCATGACGGAGCATGCAGGAACATTTTGTACCCAGAGCCATAGATGTACATCAGTTAGGACAACATCTGTACAGGAGAGCAAACATTTAATATGTTTCTATGTGAACTGCTTTAAAAGAGTTAGTTCCTTACTTGTATAGAAGTTTAAGCTCCGACATACATGTAAACAAATCTCTAAGAGGTTTGATGAAGAAATAATGTTTGATTGTTGCATAACTGATACAATGTACAGCTCTGACTTCTTCCCCGTAAACCGACAGAAAGCATGCTTTGTTTTATTGTTTATTTGACCTCTTCACCCCTAAATACACCAACATCACCTCTAAGACCACACACACGTAATACACAAACACTCACACACATTTACACACTCACACACATACACACACACACTTGAGAACTTTGGTTTAGCTGCTGACCATGTGTAGCTGCTTGTGTGGGTGTTTGTGAATGTATTGTCCAACATAAGACAAAAATAGGAAAGAAGGCGATGCACTATAAACCACCATATGCTGTGTAATAGTACTGTAAATATATTTTATATAAACTGGCAAGCAACATTTTTTTGGGTCCAGATACATTCTGGGACTAGCAGTTGATGAATAAATGTCCATATTTTTCTGATAATCTGTTTTTGTTTCTGCTAAGTGCAAAGAGGCATTTAGGAATCCATTTTGGTCACCGCTAGTGAGAGACATAAGAAACAGAGTAGAGAAGTAAAGAGTACCCACAACACGAGAAAACCCACCAACAACTACAAAAATCAGAGCCATGTGCTCCACACAGGAAGCTGACTGAGACATTGAGAATGTGCAGCAGAGTAACCATGATACCTGTGACTTGATGGGCGGATGGATGATCACATGACTACATGCACACAAAGAGCTACATGTCACAAGTGCAGCATTCTTTTTTCAAATAACACCCTGAGGGCCTGTGTTGTCCCACTTTGGCCTGCTTTGTTCTGGTTTATGGCCCACTTTGGCCTTTAAAAGCCTGCTTCAGAGCAACTTTGGAGCATGTAGAGGACACCAGGGCTGAGGTCAATTCAGTTCAGTTGTCAGTTTAGTCCCTTTAAAGTGTAAATTGCTAACATTTAGCATTTACTGTAATTTTGAGGCATGAAACCATCAACATTCTCTTGCAAATAAAACGTTTTAATAATTATAATTTTATTGTCTAAGCGTTTAAAATACTTACATATGAATGATTGAAAATAAGTAAAGTCCCGACCTGACTGACATGAAAGTGAACTGACCCCCACCCTGGCGTGGCGTCAATGAGGATGGCTTTGGCTGGTTGGTCAGAGCTGAAAATGTGTTTTGTCTTGAAAAAAGTATACTGCATCTTTAAAAATAACAACAACTAGCCACTAATAATTCACCCAATAAGATAACAGCAGCTGGGTGAGCTGATTGTTGATTGGTTGTTTACTTACAGGTAATAAGAGTATGAATAGTAGGTCCTCCTGGGGTTGTGAGCCAATCAGAAAGCAAAGAATGAGACACAAAGGTCATGAATGTGCAAATTAGGACAATATTGTCCTATGTCCCAACCAGCAACAACAGAAACAGAAGAAAACATATTTTGATTGCTACAACTTGAGGGTCATGCAATGGTTTGTTATAATAACTATGGGCCCTATTTAAAAAATAAACAAAAACCTCAAAAACTTAAGTTTAATGCAAAATAAATACTACAAAACTAGCTAAAAGACTAATAAAACTATTACTTAATGCCAAATAACTGTTAATAATTAACTATCAGAACATGGTCTTTCTTGTCTTTTTTAATACAATATTCATGCATTATTTTTAAGAAGAATTTGCTGTATCTAAAAGGCCCTGAACAAAGTTTTCTTTTAGCCCTAATCAGCCAATAACCATTTCCTTACTCCTATGAAGGGTAAATAATTTGACAAAACTGATACAAAGCGATCTGTAACACCACGCAGCTTGCTTCCTGTAAAGCAAGCATGATGTCATTGCAATGTCATCATATCCCACCATTTTAAAGATGCAGTATTGTTAAAAGTTGAAGAGGTTCAATGACAATGAAGATTGATCTCCCCAGAAACCTTTATGGAAAACTAATTAATGCTGTCATCATTACTTCACACTTATGAGGGTCACAGATCCTTGAATAATATCACATACATTTTCCAAATACACTTCTAAGTCAGTTGAGAGAGTTTAGTTCACACACCAATCTAAACACGTCAGATCTGTTTTCATAGCTCAACACAAATTATGTCATAGCTCAAAACAAAGATGCAATATAACTGAAACCAAGTGTTTAGGACTCACTTTTTACCCCATGCAGAGATATGCAAATAAGTTTTCTCAACCAGTGACTGCTGTCATGAGTTGATCAATGTTGGTGGCTACACAGTCTCATATTGTCTCATAAATTTAACAAAAAATGTAACTTTAAAAAGTAATGTAAAACACCACACAAAGCATTAACGTAGAAACACAATTAAACATAATACTTGAAAATATTATATTTCCTAAAATTAAATTCATCTTCAGTTGTTGATGCTGGTGATATATAACTTCAACCTGTCAGAAATACACTTAAATATAACATGTTAACAAGATATTTCCCTTTACAAGAGCGCTGTCATCCTGTGGCAGTCCTTGAATGCTTAGTGATCTGGTGCTGGTGTTTATTTGAAGTCTTCTCTTGCCCAAATGCGTAAACGCTGCTTGAGCTGGTTACAGTTCAAAACAACAACAGACACACTGAAATCAGCTCCTCCCAGCTGTGCATGCAAATACAGAACAGTTGACTCCTTTCCGTTTGGACCTATTTTCTGTTATCAAAAAGGCTTGAAATCCTCAGAGGGTAAGGTAATGCTCAGTAATATGTGTTACAGTAATTAGGCCACTGAGTGCAAACTGTGGATCAAACACTGTCAAGTTTTTGGGATGGTGGTGAGTGAATTTCAAATACGGTTGGGTATTACAAAATAGCAGCAGCTTCTGCAATAATAGAAAATGTCAATCGTCCTCTTTAGGCTCAGGTCCTTTGGATGTGCTTTATAAATAATCTTCCCTTGCCTGTTGATATCATTATTAATTGCACTTTCATATTAAATCAGCAGCACGACTGCTGGATCGCATGAAATCATTAAGAGAATTGGCAGAAAAATTCAGAGGTTAGGGTTCTCTGGTGACGAGAGTTCATCACTCACTGAAATTTAATGTCTCTTAATTGTTTTTGATTTGCTGAGTGAGATCATGATTGGTTGTAATTGAGAGAGTGTTTTCATGGTTGCTCTCTTGAGCCTCTGGCAAGATGCCATACTTCAGCGTATCTCCTGAAAGACACAGTTGATGATTCCAAGTTGATGATAATTCATCTTAAATTTCTTGTACAGTGTTCAAGATACATGGCGGTCAATGAGCAAATCAAGCTATTTAAGTTGCTATTTTTTTAAATGTGAAATAAGGTGCTCGACATGAATATATTTGTCCCGAATATGCAAATTGGGCCCCTGATTATTCTCTTTTTAATGAGGCACTCAGGTTCCCTGAACACCATCTTTTAATTGAAAGGTCACAGGAAGTGCGGCGTGTTTAGTAATGGTTAATTATTACACGCATACACTTGTGTTCATGACTTGCATGCACGCATATGCACACGTACGTCCTGAAAAGTACAAAGACATAATTCAGACTCGTGTTACTTCACAGTTACTCAGGTTTGATGAATAGAGAGCAGGTTATATGCAAAAACTGTCTAGACTTGGGGACGGGTCGGGGCTGCTTTTAAAGCATGAAGATCACGTTCCTTACAGCTTCATTGACTTTTGACGTGATATTATTAAGCAATTAAAATAAGTCCTTCTGAACTTAAATAGGACGATAGATCTACCAGATTTCTAAAGGAAATGTTACGTTAATGTCTATGATGTATCATAAACAAATGTACGTGTTATAATCTACTTATGGCACTGTATAACTCTAGTTAAAAGACATAAGTATTCATAGTGCTTATAACAATAATCACAACAAATTATAAAGCATTTAGTAGCAGTCGCTCACTAAATATGTCTCTTGCAAGGATCATAGTGGATTATAATTCTGTATAGTAGAAATTAATTGTTAGCCATTGTTCGCAATAAGAAAGTTTAGTAAGATTAATTTCACATTTGTTGTGTGTGGTTCTTGCATAAATGTAACAATGTAACAATCTTGCATAACAATGACCACTTATAGTAACTTATAATCACATTACAATGTTATATATATTAGTTATTTAAATGCGTTATAAAAATAATAAAAAATAATAATAATAATGTGTTACAACCATGGGCTTTATAATACACTATGATCATTAAAAAAACTAAAAGTAAATGAGTGACCAGAAACTATGAGAGTTTAATACTTTAACTTCATGTCATTATAAAATGTTTTGTAATGTGTTATGATTGTTGTTATGAAGCATTAGGAATATTTATGAGTGCTTATAACTATAATTTGTTAGTTTGATCTACTGATTAGGCTGCTGTTTAGCTCCTCAGCTGCACTCACATGTTGCATGTGTGTTGAGCCACCACATGGTGGAGCCCTGCACCAAACTAACACATCACAGGGCAAAACGCTACAGTGACACCAGGACCAACTGTGACGCTTCTCTGTGCTTTTCTACAAGATGGAAGTGAAGTGTGTGTATGTGTCAGATGTTCACATTTTCTTTCTTCTTAAATAAACTTGTGCACACAATCTAGTATAACAATTTTCACTCTTTAATTCTTGTGTGTGTGTGTGTGTGTGTGTGTGTTAGCTTAAACGAATAAAGTGCTTGAGGCAATGTGTGTGCTTTAGTGGATTTAAAAAATGTATTTCTTTGTCAGCACCTCTATCTCTTTTTCTTTTATCAACTTTTTAAAAAATGTCCTTTATCTGTGCACAATTGACCTTCTTCTACGTCTCCTTTCGCCTTTAAAATACCACATACTATGCTTCTACTAAGTATCATGTCTTGGATGTGTTTATATAATCTATGTGTATTGGAATTTTCAAATTTTAGTTTTGAAAAGTTACTTGACATCTTCTGCTTGAGGATCTCTTTCACTGTGTTTCTCTTTAACACTCTCAGTGAGTCTGAGCTCTGAGGGGTTGTTGTTCTGCCTAGTTTGATTCAACAGCTGCACGGCACAAGAAAAAAAAACCCAAAAAAACAACACAGCCTCAGATCTCTCCTGCACTAAATCACACAACTGTGAGGCAGGAGTTTCTAAATTTGGAAACACCATATTTTGCTTTGGATCTCAGAAAAACAAGCCATCAGCTATTTAGTGCCTTAAAAACAGAACAAACTTCAGGAAGTGATGAAGCTGGTTCTGAAGGGAGATCAACGTTTATGGTGGATGGATGGAAGATGGTGTTACTACAGCAAATACTGGACCAACACACAACAAGAGAATGGATTTAGGTGCACATTTGTATGTGTGTTCTTGCATCCGCATGTGTGTTGGTGTAGTACTGTTTTTCATGTAGTATTTGCACACTTGATGCTATTCTCCATTAAAGCTGTTTTAGCGGGCGTGGTCTGTCACTCACCTCTTCTTGACCAATAGGATGGCTACCAGCACTAGCAGTATAAAGACGAGCACCCCAGCACTGATCCCAGCGATCTTCACCACCCGATCCGTCTGTTTAGCCGGGTCAGGAATGACTTCTGGCTCCTCTGTAGCACCTATAACATTTATAACGCCAATAAAACAACATTATTACTGTGGATACTACTGTAATTATTGATTATTTTATAATATTAGGTGTGGACACAAGAACATATTACATCCCCATTTGTTAAACATTGGTGTATCTACAAGATGCAAAGTGAAAACCACCATTGAAAGAGTGGTTGCTTCAGTGCAAAGCTGTTGAATGACTTCGAAGGGACTGGCAACATCTTGAAATGCTGCAGAAGAGTAAGGAACCATAATGAAGGATAAGAAAAGTAGTTTTAAAAAAAAAAAATCTTGAGTGAACTCACAGAGTTAATGTTTGCTGGACAGCAGAAGATGAAATAAACAACTTTTTTAACACTGTAACCTCTGAGATAGTACTAGAAGCTATTATTATATGTTATTGTACTGTTATCATGGTGGCTGTTGCAAATGTGCTAGCCATCTGGTGAATACATGTGCATAAAACAAGCTACTTTTTATTAAGCTTACAATACTAATCTACTGGACAGTGGAATTCGTCAGAAAGGAGCTCTCTTGCACTGACTGTAAGCCTGTTAAACAAATAATGGATTCTTGCCACTATTTTAAGTATCTATGCAACCCTGTGTCACCAAAGGCTGCAAAGGTATGCCACCTTACAGCCTCAGGTATTATGTTTTCTCTCAAGCTGTCTTTACAAAATGCCCTGACATCTGGAAAGTGGTGAGTGTAATAAGGAAACAAATCCCAATGAGCCATTTAAACAGAAAGGTTTAATCATTCCTCTGCTAAAGATTGGGAAGATATCAAGACTCTTAATATTCCTTGTTAAGCAAAGTCACACAACTGACACACAAATGCCATGGTAACTGTCATTAAGGATCCAAATATAGCCAAAAGTTTTGTTTGAGGAACTAACTTGGCTTAGAGGCCAAAATTAACAATAAATTCCCCATTAATATATTTGGTATGCAATAATGAACAAAAGAGACTGCTTCCACCCACACCAGTCGCTATTTACAGTTCATATCTGCACATTTTAGAGTATGTGTTTACCACTAGGCATCTGGCAGGTTTAAAGCAGTTATAGTTTAAGCAACATAACAAAGAAACAAGATCTTTACAGACTCAGTCTTCTGCCATCAGCCACGGCCGTGCTTTGAGCTAAATGCTACCAAGAGAATGCTTACATACTCACAATGACATATGAGCATGTATAATGTTTACCATGTTCAACATCCTATTAAAGCATTTCATCATGCTAAGGCTAAAACGTTGACCTGATGGTGTTGTTAGATGAAAATTCCGGGGATAACCAAAGTCCTCCTGACGGGGGACACGAATGTCGGTACCAAGCTTTGTGACGATGCATCTAGTAGATGAGTGATTTCAAAGGATAAGTTAAAACTTTGACCTGCTGGTGGCACTAGATTAAAAATCAGAAGATACCCAAAGTCTTTAGGACTCATCTTTTGGGAAACATGGATAACTGTACAAAATCTCATGGCAAGCCATCTAGTAGTTCAGATATTTCTGTTTGGACCAAAGTGGTTGACCAACTGACTTACATAAGCTATGACGCTAACAGTTAAGTTAACCATTTGACATTTTCTTGTACACTTTAAAGATAAAGTCCAGTAAAAAGACAGTAACAGAGAAGCAGTAGATGTTGACTATGTTCATCCCTGGTCTGTATTATTTTATGGAGCTTGGTCAATTCAAGTAACAAACACTCAGTTTACACCGATTTCAGCTTCTCATTACTTTTGTTGTATCACCTGATGGAAAATTTACTGAACCTTTGATCTCTATGCAATACTCATACTCCTATTTCCAGGTGCAAGCACGCTAGAAATTGAGTACATATACACAAATAAAGAAATGTTCATTTGACTGTGTCTGGCACTGTGCAATTCAGGTCATCATTAGAGTCATGCTCTCATTGGGAAATGCTTTTGAAATGCAATTTGGCTGTAGCTGACCAATGTTTCTGCCCCAATGTCACAGTATATTAGTTGCACTCAAACTCATTTCTGTTCCTGATGACTTCAGAGAATTGTCTGAACTCCCTGATTTCGTCTGCTTGGAATATAATTCACAAATGATGTTTCAGACCGAGTGCATGCTGTAGTGGAGATTTTACCATGTTGATCATGCACAGAAAGTCAACAGCAAGAGAGCCAGCATCTGTTTTCATGCCCCTAAGCTTAGTGATCTGATCCCATAACGGCAGAGTAGTTTGTCCTGCAACGTAAGAACATTATCGTGCATTATGATAATCCAAATAATCCAACACAAAGACATATGCACATAACTCAATATAATGCAATACATCTATCAAACAATAATCTACTTCCAATGAAAAATATCATCAAGATAAACATAATCTCTCTCTCTCTTTATCTCCCTCAGTATTTTCAACCCTAACATATTAATTTGTTAAAAATGTTTATGCCGCTGAAATCCTTGAAAGTCCCCATCCAGCTCTGTGTCATTATGTAACGATATTGCACTAAAACATGGAACTCAGGTTGAAAGATGAAGCATGAGCAGTGGTTTGTCAGCCGAAATACTTTGAAAGGGTGAGGTAGAAAATTCCACAAAGGAAATTCCACAAAAAGTACCAAAACCAAGAAAAACTTCCTTCCAACTTCCTTCCTTGTCTGTAGAACTCAGCTCTAAGAAGTACACTAAATCCATATAACACAAATCACAAATATACGTTTCATTTTTTTTTTAAAAAGCTCAATAATATTACATATATATATATATAATCATAGAATACGCCAGTCAAACGGGACTAAATAGTGCATTTGTTGGGGACTATTTTCAGCTGCGGACGAATACACTATTAGTGCTCTGGCGAATATTTACGCCAGCAGAACAATGCATGTGGGGTCGATTTAAAATAAATTACAGTGCCCACATTCATGGAAATAAAGCAACATGTCACCCAGTAAACTGTGTGGCTCAGAGATGCCTTTTAATAGTTTTTGGACAACAATGGGGCTCCATAGCACAGAGGAATAAGAGATATCAGGCTTTGGGTATGCATGCTATAATTAGCATATGCCTATATCATTGTTGGTGTTGGTCTTTTCATGGGATTTGTTGACAATGAGAAAACTATAGAATATCATCAGTCTTATTCTTTGAGGTTTCTTTTTACCATAAGTCGAGCTTCATGAAATCCAAGATTATTACCGAACTTGTGATGTGCAAAACGTTGCTTAAGATGGAGACAAATAAATAACATTTCCATGTTTTTCTTAAGATGATAGATCCTAGCACAATTTCTTAACTGTCTAGCAAGTAAATAAGCGTTACAGGTGATTACATTTGGATGTTGGTTACAGCAGAACCTACCAATACATGTTGAATATGTTTCCTCATGTTTCTTTCAGAGCTAGACCAATATTTTGGCCAATATTACAATAATTTGGTTATATGTGAATCGCTAAGTAAATTGTGGTAATACCAACAAATGTTTGAGGTATTTTAGCAACAATGTAACAAAGTAATTGCATATATCTTGGTCACAATTCTTAGAATTAAAATTAAATGTTATATTAATGTAGGATTAATGAAAAAAGATTTATTGTTGTTGGTAAACAAGGGTGGCTTTAATTCTAAATCATTTTTGCATTAGTGACTACCCAACACTAACTGGTTTAACCTACTTTTTTTCTAATAACTGTCAGATCAGCCAATGGGCAAAGGGTATCAAAACAAGACATGACAAAAATGAAAAAAACAATCTTTAAAAGAGTCTGAGTCTCAAGACCTGACCTCATAATGTCGGCAGTGGCTCCTAATGTCTGTAAAAAATTGTCCAGGTCAGTACACTAACATCCACAACTCACCCACACAGTTACAAAGACACACACACACACACACACACGCACACACAAAACACCCTGAGGCAGCAATGACAACACACAATACCCCAGATGACCTAATAGGACCACAATCGCTTAATCCTCCCTCCCGGATGCACGCTTGAGTGCACACACATGCAGAAGGACGGAGAGAGAAAGGAGGGGACGCTCGTCTGACCTCTCTGTCCATTAGTCTGTCTTTCTGCCTTATTAAAAAAAAAGAAAAAAAGAGTAATAAGTTAAGCTTCACTAAGACCTCCTAAGGCTAGTGTCATCTCTTTCTAGCAGCCTTTGGCAAAGAAACCAACCTGTTCTAGTAACTACAACCACCAGCAATTCTTGAAATGTGTTGACACTGGAAACACAGTAACTTCCAACGTTTTCTCTTATTTCAGAGCAGAAACATGACATCTTACAGGCACTGGAGGGATTGAACCACTCCTTTGATCTATCCCATGGGATCCATTTCCTAAGAGCCTATAGGCTCACACTTCTTGGTCACATTGAACTCTGCAACCTAAAGATAAAATAGGTGAACAATGCCAGTTATTTTCAACTTCGATCTTATTCTTTTAGAACTTGTTTCATTTTATAGGGACAAGGACATAGCATGGAGCAATGCCACATACCACACTATTAATTGTCTAAGCGACTTTACAGGGTCTGTCCTTTGATTGGTCTTTATAAAAATATGCAAATCAATCAGCCATGATGATTCATTCTACAATAATTATGGCTGATTGCACTGCAAATTATGCCACTTTTACTGTCTGGTTTTATGCTCCTTTGGCACCAGAAGGTCAAAGCAAAGACCATCAGCCGTGCAGAAAGTGATTGCTACTTCTTTTTTTTTTACAACAATAACAGTCATAATGCAGTAGAACTAAGATAACTTGCAAGCACAACATTCAAGTAACATGTTGACTTCTGTTAATATGAAATCAACCTTTTATGTTAATAAAGGTAAGCTTAATAAAATGTCGACACTATAGAATACAGACCAAGTCCAAGGTATTTGTATTTAAACTAAACACTTACATTGACATTAATACAATCAGTCTCCTGTAAGATCATTAATAATTGCTGCCTGTTCTTGAATGGTGACAATGGAGCTTAAAGGATTAGTCGATTAAATTATTAGTCGATTGAGAGAAAATTTATCCCAAACTGTTTTGAAAATAAATTACTCAAATCCCTCATTTTCCAAGCAGAAAAACAAAACAATCACTAGTTCACAATCAATGGGCTTGTAAAAATGTAATTTGCCTTTTCATCTCTGCTTGCTTTGTAGTTCTGCGTTGCTTAATAAAATATACCCTTAAATGACCTCACTGTTCTGTGAAGCTCAACACCACCAGTCACTAGGATTGTCAATGTCATCGAAAACACATTAATGTATTTTTCTTTTAATCTTAGATCTAACTTTGATCCATCAGCCGCATTTCTAAAAATCGTTCCTGAAAACAGTGTGAAGGCATTTGTGTATGTTTATATGTGTGTGTTTGTGCGTGTGTTTGTCTGTGTGTGTGTGTGAGTGTGTGTGGTTGCCCGGGGATTAAACCACTCTGATAATCTATCAGCATATGGTTGCTGGTAAAAACTTGACATTTAGACGGCGTGCACATACAGGAGCTTAATGTGAAAACAAATACTTAACATGAACATGTTTTCTCTCTCTAACATGAAAAACATTATCTTGTGTTATGTTATATTGTCCCCACTAATACTCATAAAAACAACTACCAAAACAATCATTACATCAGTCACAATAATAAATATCAGATTATGAACAATCATTAAGGGACGTTAAGTAATTTAACAACATAAAATAAGCGTAGTTGACCAGATATAAAAATACATTACATTAGTTTAATGTTATCAGTGATAATCCAAAAAGTTAACACTGATCTGGGGTCTTTTTTTGACATAAAGTGGTATTAAAAGAGACAGTTCTTACCTTTAGTAGCGAGCCTCAGACACTGTGTCTTAGTTTCCTAAAAAAAGACACATTAAGAGGAATACCTTAGTCCCAAATCCACAACAAACACACTATAGCATTAATCAAGATAATGTAACTTTGTATGTTAACTACTGTACATATGTATTCACAGTATAATAACAAACAAGTGGGGCATTTTTCAGTTGTCTGCATATATGTTTTAGTACTCTCAGAAGTCATAAATGCTTGCAGGTAGAGGCTGTGATGTAATTAAAGTGTAATTAGTGTCTCTTTGGATGTGTACATACAGTGTATTTATTCACAGCAGCAAGCAGGTGAGAAATATGAGCTCACTGTGTGTTTAGTGCTTCTTCCCATGAATAAATATTTATATACCCTCTCCGTGCTGCTAACAGCTTGAAAGTAGATGTTGTAGTTCTTTCTCGGGGCCAGTGGAGGATTCCAGAAACCCTGGGGATGGAGAAATAAAGTTACTTTTATAAGAGGCAAAACATACGTAGATTATCAGATACTAATTTCACTTATTATATCTGCTAAAGAGGATATGTTTTTGCTTTTTTTTGGTTTATCTCTTTGTTACAGGATATCTTCAATATCTCATTTTTGAGAAATATGCTTATTTGCTTTCTTGCAATCAGTTAGATGGGATGCTACTCTCATGTCTGCATGCTCAATATGAACGTTCAATTGTAAAACTGTTTCTTATTTAACTCTCTGCCAGAAAGGGAAATATTCTGTTGCTGTTATTCTATTTGTGCTGATCCAGGATCCAGGAACTTTTTGCAAAGGCATTTATGTTTATTTTCACCATTTGCTCGAGAACTACTGCGCTTGCTTAAATGAAGATATTCTGGTACATTCATATCATATGGATAGGAATAAAACCCCTTGCATTACAGTAAATTATAAAAACTCAAGGCAACTCTTACATGTTTTCCACCTTGTCTATTCCCATTCTTGCGAGTGTATTCCGCATCCCTATACTTATGCATTTTGAGTTTACTATGATTTCTAGTTCATTTATCATTTCACCTGACATTTGTGCTGCTCTATGCACAGAATTTGTTGCTCAGATAAAAAGGCTTGCCTGATATGTCTTGTTGTCTCCAACAGTGAAGGGGAGCGGCTCAGGCAGGTTGCTGGGGGACAGCTGGGCGGCATAATAATATGGAGATCCACCGCTAGACGCACTGTGGTAGGAAACCGGGACCTGAGAAAGAAGATATATTTACATTAAAGTAATATGTCTATAAATTTGCCTTACAAATACAATGTTAGACAATGTTGAACTTTTCTACAAATAAAAGTTCTGCTTAATGTCAGTTGGGATCTAAATGTCCAATGGTCTACAGAGCCAAATGGTGGCTATCTATTCTAAGATGTATTTGTTGTATGTGTTTGAATGTGTAAGTTAGTAGATAAATACATATAGATCAGATATATTAGGCTGTAGTTGCATGTCTTGTTAATGGCATGTATGTAGAAGAGATTAATAATCACCTCGTAACAGTCAGAGGAAGCTTGACGACGCGTTCGCTGAGGATTCACTTCCTCAACTACAATCTGGTAGGCACTGTAGACGAGAAGAAGATAATATAAATACATTATTACATGATTTTTGGGGTGAAACACTGATACATTCATGATGAATAAAATACTAATACAATATTATAACTATAATTATCACTGGTTGTATGCCCCTACCAACCAGTCATGTAGCAGTTTACATCCATGTCTAAGCAAAATGTCATTATAATCTTGAAATTGTCACAATTAGCAAATTGCTTTGTAAGTTATGGCTAACAATGTGTTTTGTAGTAACTGTTTTGTGTGCTCACAGTGACATTTGGCCATCAAATTCTAATCAGTTCAACCGTCTGAGCAAGTGGACAGAAAACCCGAAACCACAATGACTCCGCCCACGGTTGTCGGCGGTTGAATACCTCCATGTTACTCCTCAAAAATAACATAGTTGGCATTATTAATATAATGACTGATTGTATTGTAATGCACATGTTCAAGCTTGACCAGTGCATCATTCACAAACATATTTACAAAAAAACTGCTTGATGTTGTTAAGTTGTATGTTTTACTAGTTGCTTTATGGAGAAAACTATCTATGTACAAAACACACACCAATTACATGCTCAAAGCTTTGGACTCTAGCCAAATACATGCTGTTTTGACCAAAGCCGGGGTCTGGGTATGTACTGTATATGTATGAAGTACCTTATAGGTGCTCCCTTGGCCTGGGCAGGTTTGAGCAGGATAGTGATGGTTGTTGCAGTTTCATTCAGAAAGGCCTCTGACCCATCGTACTCATCTATTGTCGGGGCTGAAGAAAGAATATGAGTGTGTATTAGTGCCCATGTCTCACCTTGCTGACTATCTAAATATGAAATATGATATGCCACAATAAAACATGTTAAAACTTATTCTCTACCTGAAATATTAGTAGTCACGTTAAGCGTGGTTGCTGGGCCGAACCCTTTGGAGGTGGATGCGCGTATAGAGAGCTGGTACGTGACACCTGGGTGGAGCTGAGAAAATAAGTGATGTGTGGCGTTGGAGGGCAGCACTGTGAGTCCCGGCCGCTGGAGAGGCACCGAAGGGTCAAATGAACGTACACCACTGTAGCTGATCTGAAGTGGGGCACAGAGACAGAATCACAGTTTATACATTTTCCCCACTGAGCTGAGTGATAGTTTGGCTCCGACAACAATTACTGCTCCCCAATACTTCTGCTTATAGTACCTCATATTGTATGATGACTCCGTTTGGCTCAGTTGGTTCTTTCCAGTAAAGAAGAATTCTGTCTTCAAATGGAGTGGCTCTCAGTGACGGACTGGGAACTGAGCCTGGAACTGTTAACGCACACACAAACAAAATGATTAAATGCTCATAAAAATAACATAAAAATAAAAATAACAGTGAAAAGAAGTCAGTTTAGGACCGTTGTAAATGCATAACAACAACAACAACAACAGGAATACACACAGCAAAGACTTTGCTGAAACATGTTAATGTGTATGCCAAGTTATAGTTCAAGAGTTTTCTTGTGGCTTTCTCAGAAAATAAAAGCAACAACAACATTTGTTATGCTTATTTAATTTCCCAGTAGTGGCTTGTTGAGTCACCTAAGTTGTCAAAGTACCAGTAAATTTAAGCATCACAGCGTCACAGCCTTTACTTTTTTCCCTCAAGGCCTTTGAACACCAAGTGGATATTTTTATATGCATGTAATACCCCTTTCAATAAAAAACGTTACGCACAGAGACCTTGCAAGTCTGATGCATTTCATTGTTCTATTTGTTGCACAAAATGGAATTCACTACGTTGTTGCAATGGATAGCACTAATCCCAAACCTGGCTAATTAGTGAATGAATTACATCAGCAAGAAGCTATCGTATAGCCGCCTATAGCACAATCACTACTGTCTCATCATTAGTACAACCTTTGATTGTACGGAAAAAAGTGTCATTTGTGTATCTCACCATCTTCATCAGTTTGAATGACGGTCTCGTCACTCTCTTTCCTTCCCTCTGGATTGGTCAGAATCATCTTCAGACTGACATTGGTGTAGGGTGGCAGGTTTCCCACCAGGTGACGAGGTGCTGAGAAGAAAAAGAAAAGAAAACCAATTTTACTCTATAATGCATTTAGGCCTTCAACTAACGACTGCTGTTCTTCATATAAATTGATTAGTTATTGGTATATAAACTGTCTTGTTTTGTCTGTACAACGTCTACAAAACAAAATACAAGGATATAAAACAGATAAAACCTGTATTGACAGTTAAAGTGAGTATTACCTTTAGGGTCCATGTCCAAGCAGTCAGCTTTGCTGCGATTGTTGGCAGTCATATAATGGTAGCAGATGGTGACGTTAAAGGTGTGACAGCGAGTGATGTTGTAACCCAACGACTCCCAGTCCACCGCTATCAGACGAGACCTGGTCTCTGCAATCTTTAGCCTCTTAGGAGTCCGCATAGGTTCTACAGAGAATCAGAGGAGAACACATGGAAAGAACATCATGAGTTTTCTCAGTAACCCAACGGATCATTGCCATATATTCGACTGCAGCATTCTGATCATAAATATGCCATCTATCTTTGATGACTTAAATTATTGTGCACTGTCGGTGTAAGAGGTAAGTGCTGAGTCAACTTTTTCCCAAAGATAAAACAAGAGGGATTTTTTTTTGAACATCTACTTCTGCTCCTTACTGCCCTTTCAACCATTTCTCAAATATATTAACTTCTACGAGGCACGTCTTTTGTTTCCAATCTTTTACGTGAATTCAGAACTGTTATTGTCAATGTAATCTAGCTTCTCTCCAGCCTGCCCGGGGCTTTAATTACCTTAACTGGCTCATTTAACTGGATCAATAACACCCCAGAACACACCCACCACCTCACAGACACACTCACACTGCAATCACAAAACTAAACCTTTCCTCATCTGCTTCCTGCTAGCTCATATCAATCAACTGTATTTCGGGCACTAGATTCTCATGACTTTTGAGTTGTGCTTCTCCAGCCATTCAACAGTATGGGTGGAGCTGTACATAGAAGAGCTGCCATTTTCTGTAAAAAAGCTATAAGCTTTAATCATATGTTATGAGCGAGTCATAAGTCTTGATCTGCAACAGTATCTAGTTATTATAGCTATCAGATAGATGTAGTTTGTTTTAAAGTTAACACACGATATTCTTTACAGCTGAGGGGGCAATAGGTTTCATCAGCCTATGCCAATGAAAAATATGCCTTCCTTAACTCTAATACTGATCTTGCAGATTGGCTCTGGACATCCCCAGACAAGAGTGGAACCTTTTACTGGGCAACCAAAACAAATGTAATTAAAAGTTTTGTTTGTTGGGCCTTGTCCTAAACTGACTTCTTCCACAGTGTAAGTCATTCCATCACCTGTTAATGCTCCTTCCTCCTTTCTCTCTCTCTCTGTAACTCACCTGCTTCCTTATGTCCTCCCAGGATTTTTTAATAAAAACAGCTCACCTTAAATAGAGAGGCTCTCCCCAACCCCCCCTTGTCTCGCTCTCTGTTTTTCTCAGGGTCTTCCTCTCTCAGAGAAGACAACACAAGGACACAAACTTGTCGCTTCTTCTGACAACCCATTATCTGCCTGTCACTCACTCACACACACACACACACACACACACACACACACACACACACGCGCCTAAACTCACAGGCATGGACAATCTCACACTAAACCCAAACACACACACACACACACACACACACACCCAAACACACACACACACACACACACACACACACACACACACACACAGACGTGTGCTGCAGGATGTGACAGCATCAAGATTAAATCTGGGCAGAGCACGTATAGGTGTGCTTTGGTATGTGTGTGTGCTCACCTCCATATAACTTCTCATAATAACAATGCATCGTCAAGGACAAACGCACTCACACACACACAGGAATGTAAGCGAAATACAAACATGTTGACGTTTGCTAAGTCATTTAGATGTAAATAGCTCATATAAAGAGACATACAGACATATGAGAGAAAATGAGAAAGACGAAAGAAAGGTTGTGATGACACCCAGGCAGGTAATTGTCTGCTGAGCAAATATTATTGCTCAATTGTGTGTGTGTGTGTGTGTGTGTGTGTGTGTGTGTGTGTGTGTGTGTGTGTGTGTGTGTGTGTGTGTGTGTGTGTGTGTGTGTGTGTGTCTGTCTGTGTGTTTTGCTAATAGCAGAAGGGTCAGAGCATTTCATTTTTGCTTCAACCTGTTATTGGATGGTTGACATTTAAATAGAGCGAGAGGGAGACCTATTGCTTTCTCTGCCTGTCTCTCCCTCACTTGTCTCCGTCTCTTCCTCTCTGTCTGACTTCCCGGTTTAAATCAATACTTGTGATCCTCACCATAAACCTGGCTATTAGGACAGACACACACACACACACACACACACACACACACACACACACACACACACACACACACACACACACACACACACACACACACACACACACACACACACACACACACACACACACACACACAAACACACACACAGACTTAGGGCAATGTATTGATTTCAGGGTGTCTTGATTCTAACTCTGCTTCACAGTGAGACATGGAATTAAAACCAAAATATATGACTAGCTGCCTGTCCCACACAAACACACACACTTGCATTTCACTGTAGGGAGTGAAAAAGGTAGTAGAGAGCAAGGTGGGAGGAGAGACAATGAGAGAATACGAAGAAATAGAGGAACGAAATACAGAAAACGACAGGAGGGCAAAGAGAGTAGCATAGAAAATGAGTAAAGAAGAGTGTAAAGACAAAGCAATGCGTAGAGAAAATTAAACTGGGGCTGGAGGGAGCGAGTGAAAGATAAAAGAGAGGAGAGAGAGAAACGGGAGAGAAAGATGAAGAGGGAAAGAAAAAAAGGGCGAGAGGAGGAACGGGGAGAGACGATAACTAGTTTGGAACGTGGCCAGAGTCAAGCGGGACCGGGTCCAACACTAAACCACAGAGGCTGCCTTGTCCCTTTCCCCTCCTCCGGTAGACATACAAACGGCTGGATTCATGTTGGAACTAAAAGGCTTTGTTCTCCACAGATGGAGCTTTGAAAACAATAACAATACCAATAAACACCAACAATAACACCAAGGACGGCGAGCTTCATATCAGCTGAATCCAGAGGTTGGAATTAAAGAACGGAAAACAAAAGCAAAGGAAATGAAACTAAATGAAATAGAACTATGCTAAGGGCGAAATTTAAAAAAAAAAATGAACTGTCCCCCAACATGAAGCATTAGTAGGAGCCAATAAATAAACAGTTAAAAGACCACAGAGAGGGAGAAAGAAGCTTGAAGAAAAGCAGAGAAGAAATGAGGTAAGCAAAGGGAAGAGGATGGGAGGGGGGGGGGGGCAGAAAAGGTTGACAGGCGATGCAGCTAAATCCAAGTTAATCTGTCCAATTAGTTCCTGGTAATCCTTCCACTGTCATGAGGAAGACAAATGAAACTCCGTCTCTTTAACTCACATTTTCTCCCTGCATGTCTCGGTCTCTCTCTGTGGGCCAGAGTTAAGCACATGAAAGGTTCACATTTGTGCTGCAACATTCATGTTATTTGCACTTGTAGGCTGCGTGGAATCGATCTATCAATATGAATGGTGGGATTATCCCCCAGTGGCCAGAGATCAACAACCTCAGAATAAGAAATGAATGAAGTAACAACATTCAAAACATTTTAGTCATGGAAAAGCAGTTTGGTCAAAGCAACGAGGTACGAGTCATTAAACAAACTTCTGATGACATGAGAAGGAAATTTAATTAGCTACGGTGTGCCTCCTCAAATATGACTCAAAAGCCTCGTTAACCCTTTGAGTCAACTGTAAATCAGGCTGAAGAGCGCAATCAAGGTGAGGCCTAAAATATTACTCCGATTCAGAGTTTTTTTTTTTATATTTCATCTATTGTGTTAGTCTGTACATGTTACTGGCATAATGTATGTAAAGTAAATCAGTTTAGTTAAGCTCGTCCACGACTCTTCATCCCATTGTTAATTTTCACGTCTTTTTATGGTAAAATATTGTGGTTATATTAATGGATTTTTTATTCTGAAAAACTGTCACTTTTTGTCTTATCTATATATTTCGAAGAAACATGAACTCTAAATTACCTTTCCAGCTTTTGGTCTCACTGTTTTTAAGATTTATACACAATCAGGTTTAATAGTTTCCCCCAACGGATCTACAAATTTGCATGTGCCCATTAAAGGCAGAAAGTGATTCATGCAAAACCATCAAAATTTGCCATAAACTCCCACATGTACACGAAGAACATGAATGTAAAACTGACCGACTCTCAAACACACACAGCGGACTCTACTGTCTATAAGTCGCTTGGCTGCTATTTCAAGGGCCTGACCTTTAAAGCGTCATACTGCTGACAATGTGTGTGCGTTTTCACATGTATAAAGAAGTACATGTGATATATTGTGTGTGATTCCTACAACATCTGTGCTTGTGTGTCTGGAAATGTGTGTTTTGTGATTCCATTCTTCCATTAATCCAAGTGATGCTGAGTTTGTGCAACATACGAGAAATACTCTGAACTAAGTGTGTGTGTGTGTTTGTACTCCACCTCGATACTGCTTAGTGCGTCTCTCTTCTGTGTGTGCTCATGCCTCTGTCCATGTGTGTATCCATGTGTGTGTGTGTGTGTGTGTGTATGTGCGTGTGTGTGTAACCTGCCATGACCAAGAGGTTTTCAGCAGAAAATTCTGGATTTGGATTAAAAGCTACTTTATCACCTTCTTCTGTCAGACACACACACACACACACACACACACACACACACACACACACACACACACACACACACACACACACACACACACACACACACACACACACACACACACACACACTAACTCTTCACTTCAAGTTGATTATTTTTCACCCTTCTGACAAGAGCAATGAATCACTACAGAAGAAAAATGGAGAGGAGTGGGAGAGAAGGAAAGACAGAGGGAGCATGGGATTCGTAGAACAGGAAGAGAAAAAACTGAAAAAGAAGAGAAGAAAAGAGAAAAGAAGAGAGGAGAGGAGGAGATGAAATCCTTCCTCTTATCATATCAATTGCTCTGCTCTGTATCTTATTAACTTTATTGGTTTTTAATTAAACACTGTTTTGTGTGGTGACATGCTCTGGTTTAAGCCTGGTATTTGTGCACACATTTCCCCGTGTGAGTGTGTGTGTGCATGTCTTCATTGTGTTGCATTGAACTAAATATTCAATAACTACAGGTGGTAGGATGAGACAAACCTAACCAAACAGAAAAAGCAAAGGAATCATTACCATTTAAATAACATTTCTACCCCGTGTGTGTGTCTCAACAAATACAAACACACACAAGTCTACCTCCAGGTGTGTATGTGTGTGTGTGTACTATTATAAGTGTATAAATACAGGTGTTTGTGAGAGTTTGAATGACCTTAGCCACACTGAAAACAAAGAGAGAAAGACATGAAGGAATTTTTCACTACAATAATTATAAAGTCAGGAAGTAGTATAAGGAATTGTGTCCATTTGGATTTTATGTACTCCCAATTATGCAAATGAGTCTCAGTGTTTTGACACTGTGTGACATAGAATTGTATTTTACCTTTCTAGAAATTAGGTTAAACATTTTTTCTTAAAGGAAGAGTTCGGCATTTCTGGAAACATACTCACTCGCTTTCTTGCCGATGGTTATATGAGATCTGAAGCTAAAGCCTGTTAGCTTAGCATAAAGACTGGAAAACAGAGGGACACAGCTAGTTTGGAAATAAGTTAATATAATAAATGATATTACCAGCAACTATAATAAAGAATAAATTATTTTACCAGCAACGCTAAAGCTCACTTATTGTGTTATATCTTTTTTCGTTATTACTTATTTCGAATTACTATATTCGTATTAGTCTGTTGCAATTATTGTTTTCGTAGTAATTTGCTTCTGCACTATACTTTTGCTCTGGCTTATGCTTTGAGATGCTTGTTTAAGAAAGGAGATGCACTTATGACTTCTGGTGACTAGTAGTTCTCTTGAATACCTATGTTGAATACACTTCCTGTAAGTCGCTTTGGATAAAAGCGTCTGCTAAATGACTGTAATGTAATGTAATGTTATTCTGTACAAAAGCCAAGTGTTAAAACGTTATAATTGTGGATTCCCAGGATGTTACGTGCTGGACTATTTCTCGGCTAGTTGTTGTCAATGTGATGTTGCTAGGCAACCAGTGGAACCCCAGGAAGTTGCAGTCAGTCTGGTGCTGGGCTTTGAGTCAATTCTGGGAAAGTGGCCTCACTTAGTATTGTAAGATCCAAATATAGTACAAAGGTACACCGGCACAAAAAGCAGGGTGAGATTGTACATGTGGGGAGATCTTTCTTTGTCTGGATTGTTTACAGAAATGAACCTGTTTCAATAAAAATGATGTTGAATAGTCTGGCCCTATTAGCCACAAATTTTGCCTTTCCTTTTCAAGTATACTTGACCATGAAACCAGATAACTTCTTCATCAGGAAATTTGCTGCAGTGCTAGAGTCTGAAATGCGCTAAAGTAGAAAGTAGAAGATTTTTTCTCTTTACTTTGTAATCAGGAGACAGAAATTATTCAGATATAGATAATTGTTTGTTGTAATCTACTAAATTCATAATCATATTTCCCTGCTTTGGTCTGATATCAACACATTATGTGGCTCACAATTGTCTTTAACTCAAATGTGTTCCTGCGTGACAGAAGAGAGGAAGATTAATTTCCTTTTCTTGTCAAACAGGAAACTGTTCAATACATGAGTCGCCTGAACAAGTCTATGACTTCCTCTCTGTCAATAATCACACACACACACACACACACACACACACACACACACACACACACACACACACACACACACACACACACACACACACACACACACACACACACACAGGTTGGCACACATCAGTCAGGCCCCGTGGTTATGAGTTTTCATCTCTCTTTCATTTTCATTCTCCAGTTTCATCATTCTCTTGCCCCTCCCTCTCTCTCTCTCTCCCTCCCCCACCACTTCTATTCTCTCCCTCTCTTTCTTTTCCAGCCTTATTGTTTTTCATCATCTCTCCATCACTCCTTGATTCTGTTTCTCATTCAAGCTCACTGCTTCTCTTTCTGTCTCTTTCTCTTGCATATCAACCCTCTCTCGATCGCTCCGTCTCTGCCTCAGGCTAGCTGTGTTTATATTTCAGTCGTTTATTTCTACAAATGTCAGACAGTGTTTCTGCCCTCCGTCTATTGATCCACAGAGAGAGAAAGAGATTGGGAGAGAGAGGCAATCAGAAAGAGGGTAGGCAGCGACAAGGAACGAAGTAGAAAAGGAGATGTATGGAAGGATGAATTGAAGGTATGAGAGAAAGGAGGAGAGGCAGCGAGAAATCAGAAAGGAAGTGAGAGAAAAGAAGAAAAAGCAGGATAAAAAAGTGAAAAAGGTGGAGAAAGGCTCCAGTATTTTAATCACTCTTTCTCTCAGATCACTGAGCAACCACAGACTGACTAAGGCTCTCGTCTCCTTTCTTCTGCAATTCTATCCCTCGCTACACCTCTCCGCCCCTTTCCCCGCCTGCTCAAAGTATAAATATCACTCTACCAACTCAAACATAGATACCAAGACAAAAAAAAGGGAATAAGTAGACAGACAGATCGATAGAAAATCAGACAGAAAGAAAAAAGCAGTGTGCACAAGCAGACCCAGGTAAAGTCGAGCTAACTATGTATGTGTCTGTGTCCTACCTGCACATTTGGTCCGGGTAATGAGTGGTGGTCCAGCTTTGCCTGTCCCTCCCTCCCCTGGTCTGGTTAGCAACACTCTGATCTCGTACTCTGTGTCCGGGTCAAGATGCCACAACTTATAGTTGGGAGAGTTCACGGCGTGAGTCTCCGTCCAGCTGCCTGATGTCATACGGTACTCAACCTAAAGGAGGAAAATCACATATTACAGATTATAGTTATTTAAGTATTAAGTAGTAATCAGATTTAATGCTTAGTATCAATTTAAATGTCAAAGAATGAATTAAAAATATAATTAGCTTTCAGATATGCATTGAGTTAAAATCATTCATGTTTTTTGTGCAGATTAAACAACGAGATTACAGTAGGACAGAGTCAGGCTAGCTGTTTTCCCCCTGTTTGTAGTCTTTACGCAAAGATAACTGGCTACATATTATTTTTTTATTTACTGTTTAGACATTTCTCATCTAACTGTCTGCCACAAAGTAAGTACATGCATTTCAAAAATGTGTCAAAAAACTCCTTTCAAAAAGTTGTCAATATAAAAAAAAACCTGGATAAATACACAGACATGATCATAAATATTTTCACTATTATATGAACTCATTAATAGGACATCGCCATCTTGGATTACTGCCGTCGCAATGTTGTTTTTTTCGCAACCAATGAACGGAAGTTACCATATTTGGAATGCGGAGGAGTAACAAAGAGACGCCGTATACAGCTCTGGGAGTGGTATCAAAATTCTCATCTAAGTCTCAACAAGAACTAGAATAAGCATATTTTCCAAAATGTTGAACTATTCCTTGGACATATGTTATTTAGAAGTCATTCTACTTTCTGGATTACCTGTGAAAGGATAAATGGTGATTTTTAAGCTCATTTGTGCTTAAAAACAAACCATACAAGGTCTCTTACTGAACATACCTCTTTCAGTATAATAGGTCCATCTCCAAATATGGAGTTAGCATTCAGCTGAATCAGCAGATATGTAGGGCCGACACCTAGCAGCTGGGGTGGGGCGATGGGGTGCGGAGGCTCTGTGGAGAGAAAACAAAGATCATAAAAAAGAAGGTTTCAAAGAGCCTCACGGGATGAATGAAACACTCAAACAAGGTCACAGCAGAACAGAGGAGGGCGGTGACGCCAAGGACAGCATCCTGTAGTCACTGTGACACAAAGCCTTGTTAGTGCAACATCTGACATGTGATATCTGTGAGATCAAATTCACATTTTAAAGAAATCACCAGTTAACTATAACTATACTCATGGCACAAACTGTAAGGGACATTTTAACAAGGGGAAAGTGAAATGACCTGCAATATAACGACAACCAAGCAGTGTGGATGTAATGGTGAACTAATTGGCTGAATATTTAGTGGTATTTTTAAGTTCTCAGTACCTGATGTTATTTTGAGTCGTTGAGTGTTTCCATCCTATATTCCTGTTCCTACTTTCCTTATTCATCGAGTGCTTTTCTAGACAATCAAAGACACTTCACATACCCAAATATATATATACAGTCACTTTCATCTACAACACGCGTAGCCATGACGCTTCACGCATTGACTCTCCTTTGCAGTGATGTTGGGAGTTATAATGAAGTTAATGTTAATGCAAACACGTCCTTTGCAGCTGCTTCACATCAAAAGCCTTCCACCTTCAAAACAAGAAGCTGGAGGCTTTTATTGGGGAGCAGCTTCGGAAATTGTCTACCGTAGTGGCCGATAATTTGAGCCACTTTCACACATGGAATGTATAAATTTTACGGCTATCTGTTAAAAGGAATGTTTTCTCTGTCTTTCAGACATAGGTGTCCGTTATGTAAATGTTCCCTGCAGCTTATTGCAGACATGATAGGATACTTACAGAAGGATCCACAATGCTAGCGTGATATTTTGCATCTGGTGCGAGGGGTGAAAGAACTGCAATCAGTTTAAAAAAATAATAAGCAATGATATGATGGGAGTGTTTTTCTCTCATGGGCTGCATGCGTGATACATTTGAATACTTATTTTGCCATCGAAGCCAATGCTCTGATACCATTTCTTATCAGTTTCATCTTTAATTGTTATTAAAGATTGATTTCTGCTGCCTATTTTATGAAATCCAACAGTGCATAATCAAAGAATGATAACATGCAAAGTGAACCTCTTTTGCCCCAAGTCATGCAGAGAAATGTGTGAGAATGATCTGATATGAACAACAAAAAATTGGCTCTTCAATTTGTTTTGTGCTTTATTGAACTGGTTTACGTAAATCTAACGGCATTCAATTTTGACTTAGCTATGTTTAAGTGACAAACCAGTTTTCAAAAATAATGACATTGAAAATCTTTTAGATTCCCTTTAAATCACTTACATTTACTTGGATATGACCATATTTCATAAAAGGTGACATTAAAATGTTGTATATGTTAAACCCGAACTACGAAAGTGATTGAATGAGCAATGACGTTTTTATAAACATATAATTAGTTTATTGATATATTATATATTCATATATTTTAGTTTTCATCCGACATGTATCTTGTGATTCAGCCGTGTACTGCGTCCTGTGATGCTCACAGTGAATAAATACTGTATGTTTGTACTTGCATGTTAATGTGATGTATGTGTGATGGTTCAGGGTCAGTCAGTCAGATCAGAGCTCACTGTCACGCATTTATGATTGACAAACCGAAAGCACAACACGCACACACAACCATAAAACACTCTGCATCAATGATTTATCTACTTGACACATACACACACAGATCAACACATGAATTAATCACCACCTCTCCACACACAGACACACACACACACACACACACACACACACACACACACACACACACACACACACACACACACACACACACACACACACACACACACACACACACACACACACATATAGTAAATCATATGGATTTTATCTCTCCCAGCCACGTTCTCAAACACACCATCAGTATGATGATAGGGAAAATGTGATTTATTTTCTATTTTTTTTCCAATCCAGCTTCAATCACATCATATCAAAGTAAGTATTATCTAAAATGATATGTGTGTGCATGTGTGTTACTGTGCGTGTTGTTCCTTTTAATATCTATATTTTGCATTGCTGTCACCTCTTTTTCTCTGTGTGTGTTTGTCTTTGCATTTTTGTGTGCTGAATATGGCTGTCAGAGAGGTGCAGGCTGGGAAGTGTCTTTTTAGCAACAGATGAAACACTGTAGTTTGACAGCACATGCAAGTGAAGACACACACACACACACACACACACACACACACACACACACACACACACACACACACACACACACACACACACACACACACACACACATATGCAGACAGAGTTGAATCCAGGTAATGAATGTTGAAGCGACTTCAGAAAACCGACAACGTCAACAACATGTCATCTCGCAATGCCATCAAAAAAACCCAAAGTCAACAACTTGATGATTAACAAATAAACAAAGAAACAAAGAAATAAAGCAAAAACTCAAAGATAAATCTATTCGAGCATTCAAAACAGTAGGTCTGTCTGCTTGCAGCCTGTGTGTGTTAACTTGAATACATGTTTGTGTGTTACTCAAAAACCTATTGAATATCTAAAAGATAAATAATCCACATAAAATGAAGCAGTAAGGAATGTAAGTGGGTCATTATGTGACTCCAGAGAAAACAAAAGCTGGAACGGGCTTGTGCTTTTGATTTTCTTCATCTTCCTTTTGTTTTGTTCCATCGCTTGTCATTTGTACAGTTGACCTAAAAAAAATCTAACAAATCATCAACGGTGTTGTTTTTGAGATGGGTTTGTTGTCACCATCTTTTTTATTATTAATCACATGTGTGAACCCTCTCATCATTTCTCATTTTTATGGGTCAAATGTAAATGTTAATAACAAAACAAATCAACATCGGGAAAACTTCAAATGTGTGTGTTGTTTTCTGACCTAACCCGTCTGCGTGATTCATTTTCTTTCACTGTCACTCAGTTTCTTTACTGGAATTAGAATTAAAAGAACTCCAGAGGCCTTGGTAGAGGGTTTGGTAGATTCTATAATTTAAGATTCATGATTTAGTAAACAAACAACAAGAGACAGAGACAGAAAGAAAGGAAGAGGATAGGCCGTATTTTTTTTGGTGACTCCCGCCACTAGGCATGTTCTACTTTGTTGTCCATCGTCAGCAACCTTGTCAATGAAGTTTATTATTCACAAACTGCTACGCCCGGGAACCGCCAATTGTTCCCTTACTCCCTCCTTCACTACTCTATATAGCAGCCCCCTCCTCGTGCTAAAGCTGACATCACCATGGAGCTCACTGGAGGACATCTGACCTCCACAACACGAGAGGAGTGTGTGTATGAGTGTGCAAGTGTGTGTGTGTTCGGCCGTATCGACAGCCAACAGTGGTAGTAGGTTTTCTATAGTTCCATAAAGCCTGAAGCTTCACCTGTCACTATTACTTAGAGAGAGAGTGTGTGTGTGTGTGTGTGTGTGTGTGTGTGTGTGTGTGTGTGTGTGTGTGTGTGTGTGTGTGTGTGTGTGTGTGTGTGTGTGTGTGTGTGTGGGTTATAAAGGAGGAATGGGAATTTAAGAAGTGGATTATTACAGTTTTAAGACAGTTGTAAGAATTCAAGTCAGTTGTGTGTCCTCTTAAGTCTCATACATGTTTGTGTGCATGTGTGTGACAATAATATTGCAGGATCTTTTTAGGCCATGGGTTGTGTGTAATGCAAGCTGGCATAGTATGTGTGTGTGTGTGTGTGTGTGTGTGTGTGTGTGTGTGTGTGTGTGTGTGTGTGTGTGTGTGTGTGTGTGTGTGTGTGTGTGTGTGTGTGTGTGTGAGTGTGATACGAGCTGGCATGATGATGCGCTTTGTCACCGTAGGAACCAGAGGGCAAGGCTTTATTAGAGTTCGGCTCTGACCAAACCACTAGTGACACACACACACACACACGCACCGACGCGCACACACACACACACACAGTCAGACTCTCTCATACTACTTTGTCTCTCTCGCAGACACAACGATTAGCTGTTCATGAACTGTACGTCTAGTTTGAAAAAGGTTTGGGAACCGTTTATTGCTTTTGTGAAATGTATGGATCCATCAGATGATGAAGAGGAGGATTGAGTGATTCCTGATGGAAACCTCAGAATATGGTTAATCTGAGCTCAATTTTGTGGAGATAATGAAATTCTCAAAGCATGGTAAAATTAGAAATTCTTTTAGAATAACAAAAGATGGCATTGAATGTCTTTTCCAATTCATAATCTTCCTCAAATAGTTCCTTATCTGAATCAACACGTTTCTTAATTTAAACTGATTTCTTTTATGCAGAGTTGTTGTATGGCTGATTGGGTTCAGAATATTTCCAATATTTGAGAAATTCCCCTTATTTTGTCAGAATAAAAAAAGGAATTTGGAGAAAAACATTTTTATACAGAAGAGATTGAAAAATTGTACTGAAAAATTTGTATTAAATCAGAACTAGAATTGAAAAATGTCATTAGTAAACTCAAATGTGAGAGTCGGCTGCTTTTTGTCTTTTCTGTTTGTGAATTTAATAATAAGGCTTTTTAGGAACTGAATATCTTTTAACTGAATATTTTTGTTGGACAAAATAAGTTTTTGTTGACTAAGATAAATAAATCCTTGGAAAAATAATAATATTTCTGCTAAAGGAAAAACAAAAAACATGTGAATATAAGAATAATCTGGGAATCCCATGTCACACTCTCATGATCCCATGATGCACCTCTGCTTCAACAAAGTGTGCTTCTTTTCTCTTATCTCGACAGCTCCAGCACACACAGAGGAAAACCATTATGGCACATCTCTGTCATCTACATATTATAAATATCAATAGACTAGGCCCATGCATACCTGAACCGAGGCATTCTCACATCACCCCGCAGACCACTTTCAGGCTTTGGAAATAAGGCCTGGGTAATTTAAAACATGTTTTATATATCAAAGTCATATTTTAGAATTTGCCTATGTTTCTTTTTTCCATTTTCTGTTGATCAAATTTGTACCAGATACATGATTCCTCTAGTAATCACCCCTCATCTTCCTTCCTCTCTTCAATTTCACAATAAATAAATATTTAAGCAGAATATTCAGAGCAAAAATATTAATAATGCAGCTTAGCTCTGTCCATATTCATGGTTGTCAATGTCCTGCAGGAATCTCCAATTTCCAACAAGCTTACTTTTCAAGAAGGGAAATAAACATATTCCCCTGTTCCTTTGATTTTTCTTTGGCTCTCATCTCCTATCTGATATTTCTAATAAATAAACATGAGGCTCCTCTCCTTCCATATTCATGCACGCAGTCCTCGTTCTTTAATTGTGATATCTTTCTATCAACCAGAGTCTGGATCAATATTCATAATCAGCAATATCCCTCAAAGCTCTAAAAGCATCTTTTCACAGATTGAGAAAGCAGATGTTTGGGTTTTTTTAAGCCGATGCCTGGCTATTAAACACGTGTCACTCAATGTGGCTTATTGAACCTCAATCTATTTTCATATATGGAGATTGGTCCTATTCATGTCAAGACACATGTCTCCTGCTGTGTGGATCCCTCATATCGCTCCTCTTCGCCTTCACACTTTCGAAAAGATGCTCATGATAAATAAAAAATACCCACTTATGTATTCTTACTAAATCAGCAATCTCCTGCAGGAAAAAGTGATTCTCACAAAACCGCCATATTTTACCTTTAAAGAGAAAACCTTCCCAGTGGGGATTGTAACCCCAACCCTGGCAGTGGTAGTGTCTTGCTCAAGCGACACAGAGAGTTGAATCCCTATACTGGACAGTGTAAGAGCTCCATTATCTGAGCCACACCAATGGAAAATTAATATACGTGGGGCTCATTTCTGCTTTGATTTCTCATTTCATTCTCGTCTGCTATCTCTTATGCAGAATAATAAACATAACTCTGCTCGGCTGTTTACATATTCAGACATATTCCTTATTCTGATATGGATATTCTTGAGATAATGAGAAGACTATTTACATTTAACTTTTCTTCACCATCACTACCTCTCTCTTTGCTTCTCCTCTGTCTCCCATTTCTCCCCCCTCCCCCCCTCCTTTCTGTCACTCCCTTATCATTCTTTCTGAATCTCTTTCGCCTTCACCCTCTCTGCCCTCCTCCCCTGTCTCTCTCTGTGGGAGATGAATTGAATATGTAAGCTATTGGATGTGAATGAATAAAGCATCCCGTCTCAAACACACATTGGTGACACCTTATTAACCACATGTCAGCTGCACATGACAGCCGGAGCACACACAGTTTCCATTCACACACACACACACACACACATTCAGGGCATACACATGTGCACATAGACACTAATGCAGCTGCTTCACACCCACACAAGCATCTACACACTACAGACTACACACACACACACACACACACACACACAAACACAAAGCTAGCATGAACACATCTAAATATACTCACACAGAAACTCTCCTCATTAGTCTATATTGTGTTAGTAACTTACATTTTATCAGTCAGACACAGTGAATGCACATTTGATTGGAAAGACATTTGACATTCCGAAAGATAAGCACAAAACAAAGTGACCCAGAACACTATATATGTCAGTATATATGAATCGACTTTATAATTGACCATAGGCTTAACCAATCTGATTTACAGCCATTGCCAATATTAGCTTAGCATAGCTGTAACTACTGGAGGCATAAAGGGTGTGTCTGGCTTAGGGTTTCTCAAAATAGTGAAAAACTATCTTCTTTTTTGCCTTTCGAAAGTCAAAAACAGAAGACCAAAATTGTGAGAAATGTTTTTTTATTCTAAGCTGCAAACGTTAGCCTGTCTGACTACTAGCTCAGTAGCCTAGCTTACAGCTGACAAGGACATGACACATATAGCCCAGTTCTTTTTTCTCCTTTCTTTGGTCATGTCGTGTTTTGTTTTTTTAATTTATTTTGGGAAAGTGGGTCCTTGGAAATTTTTAATAATCAAAGTGGGCCTTAAGTCGCCAAAGGTTTGGATTCAATAGCCTAGTGTTGACCTCAAAGGTCAAGAGGAAGCATCATTGAGTTACTATATTAGTTTGTGGGGTTAAAGGTGATGTACGCGATGGCGCATCCCCTGAGTAACATAAACCGCTGTGTGGAAGTCGGTCCTGGATGCAATCAGAATTTAAGCTAACATTAGTGAATTTGACCTGCTCTTTGTTGGAATTGGGGGATATAAAACTTCAGTTACAATTATTTGAGAGAGCATTACACATCGGTAAATTAAAAGTGTTTTTCTCTTGTAAAACGCATATAAGGTACTTAACCTTTGTCTTGGTTGTCCTAATTTAAGCTAAGAAGTCAAAGAGTGTTAGAATGAGAGAAAACTCATTTTACATTTTACCTTATCATACTGAAAACCCTACTTGCTCTACAGGGCAATACACGAACAATGCAGCTTCTTTAGCTTGCTGTCGGCTACCTCTGTCTGACATCAAGACCCCATTGTTAAATAAATAACTTCTAAAAGTGCTGAGAGGCATTTCTTTCACCGCAAGATCAGAAAGCTTGCAGGATGAAGCAACAGTAACTAAGGGGGTGGGGTTTAGCAAACAGTCAATTGGCATCCAATGATACTGAGGCCCTGTAGTTTCCACTTAAAAGATATCCACTGAAGTATCAAGTATTATATCAGAGAAAACAAAAGAAAACACAGGTAATAAAGGGTTAACACAACAATCAGGCAAAGCAATCAAATAACCTTGCAAATATTTTTTTAAATGCTCACCTCTGACGATAAGACCTGCAAAGTTGGACACCCCGAGCCGCGGTCCGATTGAGTGACGCATCGGTACAGATCTTGATCCTGATTGGTGACTTCTTTGAGGTGGAAGGAGGCGGCGAACCGTCTGTGGTTGATGTTTTTCGTCAGAGCCACGGGAATATCTTCTCCGTTTCTCTTCTGAAGCACGGACAAACACACAGACAGAAATCAGGTGCTGCAGAGGCTGGTTAAGGGTTAACTGCCTTGCTCAAGGTCACAAGGTAGCACTGGACCACACATGCCCGGGTGCAAACACACACACACACACACACACACACACACACACACACACACACACACACACACACACACACACACACACACACACACACACACACACACACACACACACACACACACACACACCACACACACACACATATGCAGTACTCACACCTCTCCTCTGCCTCACTGACAGCAGGTTTAGAGGTCATGGCTACAATAGAACCATAATGAAATCAGCAGCTATTAAACTCTTAATCATGTTAGCTGCTATGGCCCGGGGTCGCTCTGTGTGTGTGTGTGTGTGTGTGTGTGTGTGTGTGTGTGTGTGTGTGTGTACATGCATGTTTTATAGCTGTACCTGTAGCCAGAGTTTATTGTTGGATGTGTCTCGTCCCGTAGCTATACACTGAAATGTGGCGTTCTGTCCGGCGTTCACCTCCACGTCCCCAAGACGCAGGAAATGAGGAGATTTATCTACAGAGCAAATGAGGTCAAACAAATAAGACAGAGTCTACACCAAGGTTATACAGTTTGTATTTGTATTCAAACATGTTCTTCGGGTTAATCATATTTGTCTGTTAAAAGTGGAGACGAGGTGACAGAGCCTGAGGGGGGTTACAGATACAAACAGGTCAGGTTATCACAAAACACGCTGTATACATTTCAGGATATTTTAAAACCCTAAGGAAAATCATGTCCATGATTACTGCCATTAGAGTTTACTGGAGTCAAATGAAAAACAGTGCTTGGAGGTAACATCAATGTCACATCCTCTATATATAATTGGTATAGCTCCCAATTCTTTACAACCACGCTAAGCTGTGAAATAAACCTTCTTTTAGACCCTGAAGATGAAGTTCAGCTATGATATTCTTACTCTGGGGAGGTGATTGCAATCCTAGATAGCAGCTACTATGGTGAATGAAAACACACTCACACTGGCTTGCACGCATGCAAATACACACACACACACACACACACACACACACACACACACACACACACACACACACACACACACACACACACACACACACACACACACACACACACACACACACACACACACACACACACACACACACACACACACACACACACCTGTCTGTCCAGAAATGCAGCTGTGAGAATGAATGCTTCCACTGTGGAGACTCAGTACTAATTGCTCCTTCCCATTAGGAGTCCTGCTCCTCTGCCTTTAAAAGACTGGGGCTCTTCTTTTAACACTTTTCTCATATTCTAGGTCACTTCATTGACAAAATTAATGTCCAGGTCAGAAACATCGACAACTTCTGACAGATGCATGGACAACCGTGATACCAGGACCTCACAAATGGTACAAGAGGACGGTGCAAGACAGTTTATCTTTGTGACTTTTAATCAATAGAATCTATTAAGAAACAAAACTGTCCTCAGAGATTTCAGCGCCGCTACAAGACGGATGACCAAAAGGAGTTGTAATTGTTTCCTTTCCGACACAGGGGGACCCTCCAGGAAACTGCCTATGGCTCTAGATTAACGGACACTTCTCTTAACAGTAGCAGTTTGTCGTCATGTCTCTTTTTTCTGGCCTCTGGAAGTAAGGAAACACTCAAGCGAAGGAGAGAAGACGACTTGAGACGTAGCGTGAATTTAAAATGGATTGCAGCCCTCACCTCTTTCCTGTCAGTATGAGACAAGACAGCTACTGTTCACTGTGTGTGTGTGTGTGTGTGTGTGTGTGTGTGTGTGTGTGTGTGTGTGTGTGTGTGTGTGTGTGTGTGTGTGTGTGTGTGTGTCTGTGTGTCTGTGTGTCTGTGTGTGTGTGTGTCTGTGTGTGTGCAACTGTGGGTTAAAGAGAGAGAAAGTGCTGAGTGGTCAGAATCTTCTCTCTCTATGATTGCCCTAAAACTGTCTCATTTCCCGCTTCACTCTCTCCTATTCCCCTCTTTTTCTCTCTCTTTCTCCCTCTCACAATCTCTCTCTCTCTCTCTCTCTCTCTCCCTTTTTATTTCTCTCATTTTTCCTTACGACTCGTCTTTCTCCTCTCCCCGCATCCCTCCTCTCCAGTGTCACCTTCCCACTTATCTACCCATTCAAGTGCAACAGAAACCATCCCAGGTACAGTCTAATTAGTGGCCAAAGCTATCAGCGTCTACTCAGCGAGCTAGGACTAATTGCTGGCATGCTAATGACTCACCGCACGGGTAGCTGAGCACCTGAATGTCGTCGATGGCGATGAAGCCGGCTTTGCTGTCCGAAACCTCTGCTTCAAATATGACCTGTGAAAAGAGAGGGAGCTTTAGATGTGCATTACTGTCTCCATAACCATTGCTATTATATACCATATTTTCAAAAAAATTGAATCTTTTATTTAAACAGTCTAATTGAGATGCAGATGTGTTCAAGAGATAGTAATGCTAAAATGGAGACAGAATAAATATAAAATGTATATTCCATTTAAATTCAGAAGAAATGAGAGCATCAAATTATATACTGTTTAATTTACCCTTTTAATTTTTTCTTATTTTATTTGTGTATTTTTGAAAATATTATTATTACTATTAAATTAAAACGTATATTAGTATTATAAGAATACAATTCTGACCATCCATTAGCCAGTAAATAGAACAGCTTACATTGCATACAAAATGTACAAGTAAACCAAATACATTCACAGCAAAATCACTGGAAATGCTGTTGCTAGGAGAAAATTGACAAATGCTGTGCTGGCATATAAGAAGCCTTACCAACCATCAAACTTCTTTAGTATTGTTAGAACTCAGAAGCTTTGCCTCTGAAGTTTTAGATTCATTTTGGCTACAAGACTATTACCAGTTAAATTTGCAGTCAACGTGAGGGATCCAATCTATGTTGTCACAGGATAGATAGAAAGTCAGTGACGGCTGCCGGTGATGTGCACTAAACTGGATAAATACAAAGCTGCCGTCCTGACTGCTGCTGGATTTATACATCCAGGCCAACAAGTCCAGAAGGATAGACGAGATACTTCCTGTTGGATCATAGTAATCACATAAAATGGCTGCCAACAAAAAAGATACAAAGTAATGAAACAGAACGCAGTTAAGGTAGAGAATGAAAGGATGTAGCCTATCTATTGCTTTTCTTAAGCATCCATTATCTGTATTTGAACCCACAAAAACACTAGAGGGAATAGTGAGTCAAACGAATTAAAGAAAGCAAGAGAAAAGCAGCTGAATGTGGAAATCGACGGCCTGCTTTCTGGTTGTTGTGGCTAATGCTAACCTGCCTCTCCTAATTCTATATTTCAAGTAGAGTGTTACAATAATGCTGCATTCAACAGGTGCTTCCATCGACCACCGTCTCATTTCATTCCCTCATGGTCTGATAACTTCTCTCCTCATCCTCACTTATCTCCTACTCCCTCCCTCCTTCTTGTCCAGACGTTAGCCCTCAAACTCCCTCCACTCTTTATTTTCCTCCATCACCATCTCTCTTTCAAAAAATAAACCTTTCTCTCCCCTCACTCATCGCTTGGCATCTCTGTTTTCTTACAGTGTTTGCTCAGAGGGGTGCGCTGTAATGAACAGAGGAGAGGAGGTCGCTATCACAAAGGAGAGGCGGAGAGAGAAAGAGAGTGAGGGGGTGAGCAGTTGTTGTCATTCATCACCTGCAAAAGGAAATCTGCCGTGAACTGTTTACCCATAGCTTATCATCCCCTGCTTGTCACACTCTCCCCCCCTCTCTGACTCCCTCCCCTACCAATCTATCTTGTCTCTCTCCCCCTATCATCTTTCACTCATAGCTCACTGCGGAGCGCAGCAGAGAGACATCAGTTGACTTTTAATACCTTCATCTCTGACTGTCTGAAAAACTGGCTTTCCTGTCTGCCCGCCTCCTCGATCCGCTGTCAAGTCGTTGCTTGTTAATAGAACCACGTTTGTCTTGGTAGCCATGACCTCATGACTTCTTCTCCTTTGTTTGCACGTGTATAAATGAAATCTTTTGAATCTGAAAAGTTCACTTTTTGTAGGAAGTATGTTCATTATTAAGATACTAATCAAGTCTGAAGCTCTGGAGGGCTTTGAGTTCAAGTCATAAGAACATTTGGAAGTCAGTCTCAAGTCTTTCAGGTCTCTGAATTGTGTTTCACAGCCGTCAATTCCAAGACTTGAGCCTCATTTTTGTGACTTAGTCTAAAGTCTTTTGACCTGTTAATGATCAAGCAAAAGTGGATTTTAAATGTTTTTCACAATTCATCAGGTCACTGCAGCCGCGATGCAATTTATTTGCTCAATTTGAATCTTTGCAGAGTTGAATCATCATCCATGAGCCCCTTTTGCATTCTGTTATCCATTGGTCCAATGCATGGTCACCTCTAAAGAGATGGCATTTCGATCAAGTCGGTGTGGAGGACTCGCTGCCTGACTGGTTGCATCAGAGTGTGGAAGGATTACTGATAGCTCGGGTTTACAAGTTCTCACATGGGGAAAACAACTCAGATACGCTGACGGCTGAGGACTGACAGATCATCACTCCGGAGTGGGATGGGACGATAGCGAACATCCTCTTATCAGTTAATGGCATATGTCATTTTGATGCATGCATATATGGGCACTGAATCAACGATGTTTGAATCTGCAGACGAGAAGGGTTTTTCCACTTCATGTTATAGTTTGAATCCTCTCAGTCACAAGTCATCGGGGTTTAGGGCAACTTTTTTTTTTCTAAATACATACATAAATACATTATAGTTACTTCATCATCATGTTTATAACCGCATAAGAAAGTTGTAGTTAAATGACCCAAAGCTTAAGGTAATGAAGGAAAAAAAGAGTTTCTTATAGCGATGAAAACAAAAACATTGCCAGTTACACAAAATCCTAAAATTCATATTTTAAAAAAAGTGAACGACTGCAAATAATGATGAATTTCATTATCGACTCAACGTTTTGTCAATAAAATGTCAAAAATTACATAAGAAAAAAACTTCCATGTCAGTTTCCCTTAGTCCAAGATAGCAACTTTAAAGTCTTGTATTGTCTGACCAACAGTCCAAACACTAGATATTACATTCACTAACACTAGTGCAGTGCCTATCCGGACGATGGATTGGCTCTGGTATTGCTTGTTGCAGCTTTCTCGAGAACCGATCATCTAAACAACTTTACACAAGACACTGCACTTCCCTGGTTTGAGAAACTGGAAGAAAATACTTATTTTTTTGAGAAAAAATATTAAACGATTATCAAAATAGTTTTCATTTAGTTTTCTGTCGATCAACCAATCAACTAATTAACTCAAAGGTGTGTTAACTTTATTGCAGTCTAGTGATAGTTAAGGAACACAATCCTCATCTGAAAGCCAGTTTTTAAACAAAATAAACTTGAAATAAAGGCGAAACTGTAATTACAAGGTTTCAAAAATGCCGCATGGGTGTGTCTTTTGTGTGCACATTAATTCTTGTGTGCTTGTGTGTGTGCGTGCCTACATGCGTCTGCATGTGCCTACGCCTCCCCTGGTGAAACCAGTCTCATTACAACTCAAGCTAAAGTGCTAACACAGAAACATGTTCCAACATGAAAAAATAGCTTCATAGCCTCAAATCCAATAACCTGTTTCATAGCCTGAAAAACCTACATAAGCCTCAGCAAACCGGGTTGATTATGTTCAATTAAAACATGTTGACACACGAGTTTCATGCTTGTGATCTCCCCCCCGTAGCCACTGAGGGGGACTGGGCTCCAGATGGGCCATTTGGAGGATGCTTTCACACTTCGCCTTGCAGTAATATTACAGGGTCCCCAGGCTGTGTGTGTTAACATGATCAGTGTGTGTGTGTATGCCTGCTAGGACATTCGGAGACAAGCTACCCCACAACGTGCACACATCTGTCAACACCAGCCAAAAAAACACACACGCAGAGGGATCATGCTGACTGACGGCCATATATATTAAGAGAGAAGAAGAAACATACAAGCACATTTTTTTTAACGGTCCTTTCATTAATGGCTGACCCTGTGACTCCTTTAATGATTATTATTATTATTAATATTTATTAAAAACAGGAAGATACAACAACATTGACAATAATATCAATGTCCAGCATTGTGACACACACCGATGCTTGCCAACACGTACACGTACACGTACACACACACACACACAGACACACACACACACACACACACACACACACAGACACACACCTCAATCTGAGTCTTTCTAGCCTAATCGTCACCTCCTGAGCCTCAGTCAACACAGATAAATCAGCTGCCTACCCCCCAGCATGTGTGTGTGTGTGTGTGGTGTTTTTGTATTCACATGAACCCAAGTGGAAATAAAGAAACATTTACATGATAAAGGAAGCCTGCATTAACACAGTTGTTGGTTGTTATTTAGGGAATTACCTGATATTCATTGGGCCAAAAGGTGGAGACGGCGAGTTCGGCTCTCAGCCAGTCTTTACCTGAGAGACAACGTCACAGTCAACACATGGGGAAAAAACCAACAGTGTCAGAATAAGTTATGAAATGAGAGTTTGAGTGGCGCTCTGAGTCGGTCTTTACCAGTGTAGGACGTCACGTTCCATATAGGGTTGGCCAAGGGACCCCTGTTTACCTAGAAACAACACAGAACACAAAATAAAACATATATAACGTACAGTCCTCTTTCCATTAGATGTATTTAATTCCACAAAAGCATATTAACAATGGCCTAAATAATAAGACACTGTAAGTGTCATGTTTTTGTGCAAACTAGGTCAGAGGTCAGGGTCAGCTACACCACCAACACTTCTAGGGTGGAGGGAACTTCAGTGGGGAAGATGTTTGTGGTAATGTGGGTTTGACTTCGTGTCATCAGATTGGAGGGCAGTCCTCAAACTCATATAACTCCCCTGCTGCTCAGAACCAGGAAAAGGCAGAACCAGTAAAAATGGTAATCTTCAGTTGTTGTGTATTCTAACCTCTTCCACAAATTGTAAAAAAAAAGAAAAAAAAAAAAAAAAAAGGAGGTGAGAGGAAAGAGAAGAGAGGAATGTTGTGAAAAGTTTGGATCATTGCAACATAAACTGTGTGTGCACCACTGCATGGTACGGGGCGGCTCCACTCTACATTGGATATGCCCACCCCAAATCTATTCATCACACTTAGTTATTTGATGAATGTCCAACAAAATAACATCTTAATCCAAACACAAAGACCCTCAGTGTGTTTAAAGTGCATGTTTGCTGACTTTAAAAGTCAGTATTTTATTGTAAGATGAATTATTAAAGCTTAATTAGGCAACCTTACACAAACTCTTGGTAAAGGCAAGGCAGTCAGCAGCCTCTCTCACGTGCAAGCTGCATTACTTGTGGTTGTATTTCACAAAACCGAGACCACATTTCCCATAAATTCTGTTTTGTTTAGTTTTAACTTAAGAGGCTCTGTTCACCATCTGCCATTGTGACAAACAGAAAGCTTTTACTCTGCACTTGAACTAATCTAGGGGTGTTTTATGAAATAAAAAGAACCTTGTGTTTTCTAAGAAAAAAAATACTGCAATCCAGTTTGTGTCTCATGAATTCAAACGTTGCCTCACACAGTGAAATATACTATGTAGAGGCCAGTAAAGGCATTCAGATGATCTTGTTCGTTTACAGTTTTAGTGTTAACGTCTTGAAATTAAAAAGGTATGGGCAGGTTATTTACTGGACAGGTGAAACCATATCAATTGAACCAGTACAAACAGTCTCAGTAGGTTAAGACAATTAAACTACTGTATATCTTTTATATCCTCTTCTGTATGTGGCATAGTCTTAGATTATTGCAAGTCCTTATCATCAGGCTGCTCCAATAAGTCCTTTGAGACTCCCCCCAGCTGATCCAGAGTGCTGCAGCATGTGTACTTGGACAAAAACTTGGAAAAAATATATTCTTTTTCCATAATAGCTCTGTGAAAAATCCAGAATACAATTTAAAATCCTTCTCCTCACCTACAAAGCCCTTAATGGCCAGGCACCATCATGTCTTAAAGAGCTCAAAGTACTCTATTAGGAGTACCCAGGAGCACTGCGCTCCTTGAAGGCAAGGGTTCCTTGTGGTTCCTAGAGTCTAAAGGTAGAATAAGAGCCTTCAGCTATCAAGCTCAACTCCTGTGGAACCCGCAGCTTCAGAGTAGGCTTAAGATTTTCCTTTTTGATAGTTAGGGCTGGCTCAGGCTTGCCATGGACCAGCCCCTAGTTATGCTGCTATAGGACTAGACTGCTGTGGGACTTCCTATGATACACTGAGCTCCTCTGCTATTCTTAGTATCATTTCCATTATATCCACTGCGGCTTTTACTAGTGGTAGTAGTAGGAGTATCTCTATTATTATTATTATTATTATAACAGATATGATATTATTGTTTTTGCTGTGCATCTCTCTCTCAATCTCTCTCTTTAAACCCAACCGGTTGGGTCTCTGTAAACTATAGAATAGGGTCTAGACCTGCAAGGTATGAGAAGTCTCTTCTCTGTAATAATAAATACAATTTAATTTATGATTATTCTCATTACCTTCACCAGGACGTTGAGGGTGCCCGGGCTGGAGCCGTCAGGGCTGGTGAGGAGATAGTTGAAGTCGATACAGTGAGTGTCATTCTCCTTCATGACTGGCAGCTGAAACCTGGCCTTCTCCCCATTATCATACTGGGAGACGTCCACAAACATGTAAGAACCTGGTCACAGAGAGAGAGAGACAAGGAGAGGGTCAAAAAAAGAGAAACATATATCATTTGTGGTGGATTGGGTTCAAGACCAGTGAATCAGCTCATTTGTGTTTGCAGCTGTTTGTGCTTGTGCCCCACATAACTGATGAATTTCCCTGCTTGAACAGACTAGCAGCAGTGCCCTCTGAGGAGCTAAGTTAGCGTGTATGACTGGACTTGCCAAAGAGCAGGATAAATGCCCTCCGCCTGTGTTACATGTAGCTACATGAGTAGACCAACTCTCTCTGCTACCGTGTAGCTTTAAAACAATCCGTGTTGAAAGCATGAACAGCTAAGACAGACATCAGCGTCAGTTCTGTGAAAAAGGAAGCTATTTTAAAGCTATTTTTTCATTCACCTTTTTAACTCCTCCCCTTGTGTGTTATTAAAGTCAGTTCAGTAAATCTATTGCATGCTGCTTATTTATGGTTTTGTGGTCTTAATTAGTGATTATTCAGTGTTTTATCTTTATTGGATATTGGTTTTGTTGTCTTTTGTGATGCTTGTATCTTTATATGTCACTATGTATCCTGCGGTGTGCATGTGATAAATAAAATCTTAAATCTTGCCCTGACCTTTTTCTGTATCTCTCTGATAGTTGGTATTACTGTGTATCCATGACTGTGTGTGTACACTATGGTATATTACAGTTAGCCAACCAGAAAACCAGAACATTCTCCTCTGACAACATTGTGGGCTTGAGTCTAGTTAATTGCACTCTAAACTCCAACCTATGAATTTAATCCATGACCACCTCATTTCTGTCCTCTGGGACACAAACAGACACCAAAGTAAACTTTCCTCATTTTTCTGCTCTTTCGTCTTTGACATAAACACTTTGAAGCAGTGAGTTACTTGTCATAAACCAAAAACCCCAAAAGACTCTTTATTCTTTCCCTTTATGTTTGCATGCTTTTACTCACTTCTGTTTCTCTCTCGACTCATTCCTTTAGAGCTTACAGTACAAGAATCAGGCCCCCCCCCCCACCCCCAGACAAACAAACCTCCGTTACTAAGACTGTGTCATTTGTTTCTCCTTTGTGATTCTGAGGCTGTTTCTCATCAAGCCAACAACAAATAAACAGGGAATTGGAGAGAGAAGAGAAGAGGAGAAAAAAAAAAGCTGCTTCTTACTTTCTTCTTTCTTTTATATTCTTCATTTGATATTCTGATGAAATATTTTATTTTGTGTTCTCTTCTCTTTATTCCCTGTCTCCGTTTCATTTGTGTATATGAACTGTGCTGCTCTCAGTTAATAATTATTGTAAATGTGTGAGCGTTTAAGCAGAGATACATGTCAGCAAAATGAAAATAAGTTAAAAAAAAAAAAAATGACTGCAGAAAGCACAGACTCCTTGACCAGACCAACCTTGAAAGTTTTCGGTCACTAGAGTAAGCCAAGAACAAATGTAGTTCAAGTAATTTGTTATGTCTGCTGTCACTTCCCAGTACTTTACCTTGTACCTATAGTAAATGACTAGAAATCTAGCTCAGAATAATTCGTAATCTGGATGGGCCGACTGGGCGGTCAGTCAGCCCATCCAGATGTTCCAATGTAATCAGCTCAGACTTCAACCAGATGTTGTTCCAGTGAAATATGATGAAATGTGAGCCTTTCCTGCCTGATGTTTAATCTCACAATATCACATGGGCTCAACACACACTGAGGGAAAGTAGCCATGATAGTGTTTAATTCTATTGGTCGGATGGAATAGAAATGAATTGAATAGAACTAGCGCAGAAACAATAGATCGATTAATTGGGCAAGTCAATCTTAGATAATTTATTATGACTCATTTCTCAAGCAAAAGTGATACGCTGGCTTCAAAATGAGAGCCTAGCGATTTGTCCAGCCATTGAAATAATAATTGATAGATTAATGAGGAATAATGAAAACAATTGCAATAAAATGTACTTGAGCAGAATAAAACAAAATTAGCAAAACAGAACAGAAGAGTAGAATACAACAGAACAGAATGCAACAGAAGAAGAAAAAACAGAAAAGAGTAGAGTAGAATATAACAGAACTTAATAGGATATAATAACACAGAACAGATCTCAATAGAATAGAATAGAATAGATAGAACAGAACAGAATAGAATAGAATAGATAGAACATAATAGAACAGATAGAATAGAATAGATAGAACAGAACAGAATAGATAGAACAGAATACAATAGATAGAACAGAATAGAATAGATAGAACAGAATAGAATAGAATAGAATAGAATAGAACAGAACAGAACAGAATAGAATAGAATAGAATACAGTACAAAACAACCCAACACAATATATGTGCTCCAGTTAAACTCACACAGCACTCCATCCTTAATGGTTAAATCTATTTGCATGTTAAATCATACACAATAGGCTCTATATACAATAAGCTGTAGAACAATAGTGATTATCACTTATTGTTCAGATAATCTACTGTGAGAAAAACACTTTTCTCTGCAGAATACAGCCGAACATAACAGGCTTTCAACTGGTGCACACAAACATGGACACACAAACATGGACACACACACACACACACACACACACACACAGCTTTTCAAAACCAAACACTGCATCCTAGGTATTAAATTGGCTCTTCCGTTCTCTCTTGATTGATTTCTTTTCCCCACTATTACCTCTAAAGAGACACAAAATCACACACTTCTATTGTAGCAATAGCCGTATTAAAATGACTCTACTTCCTGGTTCTGAATGTCACCAATAAGACACAAAATGAGAACATCCAAACTTGACTAAAGCCAATCATACCAGAAACAATACAAGGCCAGCACCGTCCTCCTATCATCCAAAATGAACACACGATGGATGTCACCCCTTTGGCTTTATTTTTGGCACTGATTCTAAGATGGTGACATGAGAAAAGAGCCTTTAAGATGGCTGCCAAGATGGTGCGCCAGCTAAAACATACTCCTATCAGACAGTCAGGGACCCAGATATGTCACAACATGGCAAAAATATAACCTTTAGCACTTCACCTGCTAATCACAAAGCTACCTGCTGTAAATTTATACCAAATGGATTAGGAATAGGTTTAAATAGCTGAATAACACTTGGTAAAGAGGCAATGTCCAACATGTTAAAGCATTGCCCCTGGATGGCTTCTGAAATTACAGAAAAACAACAACGCCTAATCGGAGACAAAAATAGTATTAGAAAATACGAGTTATAAAAGACTGATAGTACATTAAACTACACACAACACACATGTAGACCTTCTGATGCCAAGAACATCTGACACTTGAAGTCTGCCAGTTTCTAAAATGGCTGATGTCTTTGTACTGCCAAAGTCTAAAATGGACGCTAATAGAAGGACGACACAATATAACGATGAGGCTAAAAATACCCCAGAGACAGCCTTAAGACCTAGATATGTCACATAACAACAAAAGTAGCAGCAGCGTGGTAGATGGAGGACAGCGGCAAAATGGGAGTTTTACTCTCAGCCTCTTATGGTAACAAAATTCAATAGTGAAATACTAATACAAAGAACATGCAGCTCGTCCACAATAAAGATACAAGACTATCCATGTACTTGAATGCCAAATGTGGATATGATTTTAAGATGATTTCATTTGTTTTGAAAGCATGGCATGGACCAAAACTGCTTGTTTTTGCTCAGATCATATTCATGTTCAGGCCTCTCATTCACTTCTTCACATGTTCCCTGTTAAAAATCCACAGTGGATTAAGTATTTTCCATTGTTGCTTCTAGACTGTGGACTTATTTTCCCTAAATACACAAGCTTTCAATTACACTGGTATTTTGATAAACCTGTGTTGAAGATCTGTTTTTAATGTTGTTTTTTGACCATTATTATGACTTTGTGAATGGAGATTTTCTGGTTTCTCATAAAAAACATGTATATTTGTTGTGTGATTTTTTCATTATCAGTCAATCTGCAGATGCTTCTCTTTATCAATTGATTAGTTGTTTGGCCTATAAAATGTCCAAAGTGGAGTCTCTTCAAATATTTTCAGTTCACTACCATAAAAGACAAAGAAAAGGCAGTAACTTCACATTTGAGAAGTTGTAATATTTGCTTGAAAAATATATTATTGTGCTCTATCAATACATTGATGTCCCTTAACAATCAACTAATAAATCTGAGATGAAATAAGGTGTGCATGTTTAAAATCCAATGCCATCCAATGCAACAAATTCTTCTTTTATGGAGCTCAAGACGAGATGTCAGAGATGTCAGAGAGGTTTGATTTAATGGACATTTCTGGGCTGTATAGTTTGTGCTGATGTATTCATCATTATTCTCTCATTATTAAAACATCCAGTGGACGAGTAACAAGCTCTAGTGCAGTTTAAATACCTTCTTTTTTTTTTTGACTCCCTTATTAGGCAGTACACAGAGGAAAACAAGAGGAAAGAGAGAGACACGGAGAGAATAGCTTGCCAAATAGGTTTAGAGTGGTACTGGCTGACAACATCATGAGTCAAGAGTATCTGCTTTAGTCCACTGAGCCACAGAGCCCCAGCCCATGAATGTTCAACTGGCACAACGCACGCTGCCAGCGTAGCATCTAGACCCTGCCATGGTGGCTAGTGCCAACATCAACCCCCAAAGAGATTACACAGAATAGTTTTAGCTCTATTACAAAAACTGCCAAACCATCCTTCCGCATTCAATACTGCCTTAAGCACAAATGGCGATTAACAACTGGGACAAACCAATGTGGCTTATACGGAACAAAACTATAATTGTTGGCTGAGCTATCCGATGACTCGAAAACGATTCGGCGTAAAGCCCTAAGAAGGCTGCTTTTCTGTGCCAATACCTTTGATTATATATAACTCACTGAACTACTAATCAGCAAAATAAATTCACCCCCAATGGTCTTTGAGCTGCCAAATATTCTTAACAACCCCCCCTAAACTAAGGGAGTAGGTATCCCTTTGTTTAACGGGTCAAAAGCCCAAAAGGCTTGCTGGCTATGCTCTAAATCATGCCATGGCCTCAGGGTGACTGACCAGAGCAGAGTACTTCTAAATTACTGGTGGCTAGGATTGCCTGACAAAACAACAATTCTAATAATAGGCATTACCAATGTTTCCCTGGGGAAGGTGTTTAAGCTACCAACCCAACCCCTCACCCATTCCCTGCTACTTCTTCCATATACAAAACCTGGCCAAGTGCTGTATCTGTAATCCCCACCAGTAACCCCCCCTTTTCCTTCCACAGCACTGCTGTCCCTCCCCCTGCTGGCATTATTAACACATCAAATGTCAGGTCATGCTCCTGCACCTTTAGGCAACGCCCCTTATGCATCCAACGTCTCCAAACCATTAACCTGGCCTGCCATCCTCGCGCCCCTGCTCATCCTCCTAGCTTCTACAGGAGTTAATGCTATGCTAATTCAAGGCATAACTTTTTGCACTCCTGTGCAAAGTATTTAGCATCTGCAAACTGCCAACTCGGCCGCCTCTGCGTAGTGACACCACTTGGTATTAATATCAGTAAATGTTAAGACGTTGGCATTGTACAATTGGGCAAGGCACCCCACCCTTGTTTAATGGGATACATATATGCAGGACCACATGCACCAGACAGCAGGTAGTAGGTACACACACATTTTAGGAGGAAATGTGTGTGTGTGTGTGTGTGTGTGTGTGTGTGTGTGTGTGTGTGTGTGTGTGTGTGTGTGTGTGTGTGTGTGTGTGTGTGTGTGTGTGTGTGTGTGTGTGTGTGTGTGAAAATCATAAAGAGCTGGTGTTGAACTAAACCTTTCTCTAAATGTCAGCGACGCTGGGTTGTCATGATGATAAGCATGAGAGATAAATAACCGTATTACATTGTCATGGTAACAAAGTCATAATCTCTCTCAACAGAGAAGGAGAGGAGAGGAGAGAGACGACCATGGGATAGGATAGGAGACAAAAGTAGAATATAGGACAGGAAAGGAGATGAGCCAAGATTCTAGGAAAGTAAAGGGGAAGAGACTAAAGGAGACGAGAAGAAGGAGAGGAGACTACAGGACAGGAAAGGAAAGGATAGGGGACAAGAGAGGAGGGGAGGAAAGAAGGTGAATGGAGAAAAGAAGAGACGAGAGTAGACAAGTGGACAAAAGAGGGAAGGAGACGCGAGAAAAGGAAAATAGAGGAGATGGAGAGAAAAGTGAGAAAACTCAAGCATGTTTGTGGTTGTTACGTTTAAGCATGGCTTCCTCGCTGTGGTTTACGCCATTATTCATACACCAGTCAACATTCCTACTCTGTGGATTTCATTCTGTAATGCCACTCAATATCTCAACAATGCATAGCTGGCTATTGTTATAACATTTAGCTTTTAAGATTGTAAAGTAGGCAACCTTCCCTGTTCCCTGCCGTTGATTAATGACCTCATATTCTGTTAATTAGACCCTCAGCCCTGAGGCAGAAAGATTTAATTTCCCCTTCATCATCACCACGGAGAAAATAACAACTGATTAAAGAGGAGAGGAGAAGTGAGGATGTCTAAGAAAAGAGGAGAGAGGATGCAATGTTAAAAAAGACTTCATTACAAGTAAAAGTCCAGTGTTTAAACTCTAAACGTAGGTATTAAAAGTAATGGTTCTGAGGAAAAATGGCCACCATGACTGATTAAATACTTTCCCCCACTAGGAGGAGTTGAACAAGTGGATGACAGAGGGGAGGAAGGACTCACCTTGCGGCAGGTCGGGTGACACGTATGGCAGATCCTGGGTGTTGATGTGCGTCCAGTCAAAGTCGTCATAGGGATCTTGCTGGTAATCACACGGAGTGAAGCCATCATCAAACGTACAGCTCCCTGCAAAGAGAAATCACAAGAACATTCAGTTACCCTCATAGCATCAATAATCATTGACTGAATGAGCTAAATCTAATTAGCTGTAATGCAACATGAATTGCCCCCTTGGGTTTATCCCCCGTAAAACTTTTGTTTTTCTTCCTGTATGTTGTTTTTTTCCCCGTGCGAGTCTGCGTCTCAGCTCATTAACAAAACACCAGGAGTCTGAGCTCCAACAGTCATCACTCAAGGCCAATCAGGATCACCTCTGACTCAACCATCAGGGCCTTCAGCTGATCATCTGTGCCCGTCGCCGCGGCCTTCGGGACAACCATGTGTGAGCTGGCCGCCCGTGGCCCGGCCTCGAACAGGAAGTGGCTCTAATGCGGAGAGACGCCACTTGTCCCTGGCGGCTGGCTGAAACAATCAACTTGAAATGATATGTGGCTTGTACTGGCAATGTTGCCTGATAGAAATAACGTGCGGGTTACTGCCGGCCGTCTGATTCATTGAGCTAAGAGCGCTGCATGGCTTGTGTTAATAAAATGGCTAGGAGAGATATGGCTAAGAAAAGCCACATTACCATCTGATTCAAGTCACTGGTAGTTAGTGGTCACGGATATGTGTCCTCTGTGCACTTCTTGACATTTGCCAAAGTAGAAGAAGATACAATCTTCCATATCATTTGATGGTAGTGATATAATGATATAGTACACTTACACAGTACATAAACACATGAGTTGTAATTATGTGGGTAATAGTTTCAGCTCTAATGAAACTAACCAAACCCAAGACGATAATGAGTCGTTTATGACAATATCTATATTACGGTGATTTATTGCTTTGCTTGGCTGTGAAATGTGCACATTTCCAGGTGTTTTGGGAACTGAAAGAGTGGCAAACCTTAACGCCAAGATACACAGGAGGCGTGTTAGAAGGTATACGAGGGCAAGCCACCACGAAGCACTATCAGCAACCAGCACTGCCAGCAACATAAATCTCCTCGCGTTCACTAGCTCTGCTACCTGTGTCCTAGAGCGGGGCTGCGGCGGCTGTGATGGAGAGCAGAACGACAGGCCCTCAGATACCACACTGATCTGAGCTCCCGCTACAGACGGATACCAAGAGATGACAGCCGCCGCCGGAGGAGAAACAAGTTAACATCAAACAAAGCGAGTGTCTTCGGCTGCCGGCTGTATGGTTGGCTGTGACTCAAAGCCTCAGAGACGCACTACTGGATCGCATTCCTCTTGGCGTCGTGCTTTAAAACCCGGCCTCTCTCTCCACGCAACTCCCATTCAATTCAATTAAGTCTTTGTCACAGCAAGTTACCTCCGGTCATGATGCGAAAAATGCTGGGGACGTGTAGAGGGCACGGAGTACCGCACGACCACGAACTATTCTAGTATAAACTCAGCCTGGACGTACACAACACAATTCCACTGATGTCTCACACATGCTGCTGTATGTGTGCCTGTGTGTTCGTAAAACGGCATGGCTTCCTGTCTCCCACCGTGTGTGTGTCAGTTTACATCTTGCCGTCAGGTAGCTCTCTCTGCATGGGTTAAAAGAGCAAAAGTGTGTAGCTGTAGGGTGTTTGTTTGAATGTGTATAGGAATACACGGCATCAGAAGCGGGGACAAGTAAAGGTGTGTTTTCTGTTAATAACCGCCCGTATGTGGAAAGGTAACCTTTGTCTACTTAGCATAGAAACAGGCCTCTGCTGACAAAGCTAGAGTTGGGTTGTTGAGATGAACCCATGCACAGCAGCACTACCTTTGTTAGCGTAGAGCTTTGCTTCTTTGTTCCCAAACTATTCCCAAAAAGCTCCGTCATTCAGACGCTCAGTAAACATGATGTTCAGGTTTAATTAGCAAGGTGGGAATTTTTTTTAAATACCAGCTATGATTGTTTAATTAATATGGTCTTTGATTAGTTTGCAATCCATGAGACAAGACGAGCATTTGTCTTCAGAGACCAATATAAACTTTGATCTCTGATGTGCATGATAACAGGATGTATAATAGTAGCTCAAAATGAGTGCAGTTTACTGTGAAGCTGTTCCTGAATAGGCGGTGAGCGTTTAAAGTAAAGTGTCACAATAAAAGGAAGGTCAATGTCACTGCAACAGTTAACGGAAAGTCACGTTAATGTCGGTTGTACGTACGTTATTTCTAATTAAGGTAAGAGATGACACATCATTTATTTGTTGCTCATTGACTGGAGTATTGTGCTCAGTGATTCCACTGCTTGCTGAGAAAAATGTGTGTATTAGTTGAGTTTAAAGCCTCAGATGTTTGGTGGGTTTTCTCTAAGTGACAAAATGTTAGGCTGTAGTTTTGGGATTGCAGAAGCACTTAGCCTTGGTTTGTATGCTGCAGCATCTGTTTGGGCTTGTTTAACCTCGCCAAACTACAGAAAGCATACAGAAGCTCTATTCAGTTTCAAATCTCATTTTTTTTTTTTGGAATCTCTGCCTCTGAAAGCAGTATACAGTGTACAGTGAAATTGGATTTAAACCCACTGTGTTTAAAATACGTGCTGTGGGCTTTCAACTGTGTACACACACAAACACACACACACACACACACACACACACACACACACACACACACACAGAGTTGCACTCAGCTCTGATTCAGTGCCGTGGTAGAGGAGGTATTTTGCCTTGGCTTAGCAGTAAAGAAAAACATGTCCTTGTTTTACGTTTCCGCTTTACTGACTGGTTTAAAAGAACATTTCGCTCAATCGTTAAGCATTCCTCTTGTTTTTCTGCACACCTCTGATAGACATTCTCGCTGCTTTCAGCTGCAAACATACTTAACAAAGTAGCTGTGTGTCCATGTGTGTGTGTGTGTGTGTGTGTCTGCTGAAAAGGGGGTCTTCAGAAACCAAATATGTGTGAAACTGTCTCCACACACACACACACACACACACACACACACACAAACCTCACACCAGCTCGCCCACATTCTCAGTTAACACTTCTCCCTTTCCTCAATGTCCTGCCAACTTAAACCAACACACACACACACACACACACACACACACACACACACACAGACAAGACACATGCATCTGACAGTTGATAGTTGTTGCCAATAATGAGAAGAGCAGACCTTTAACTATTATCTTACCTCTTGTGGAAACAAGATGTGAGACATGGCTTTCCCAAAAGAAGTTCAACTCTATCCGTCTATCTAGATTGAGTATTTCTCTAGGACTGTTTCCTTTAATAATTAAACATAAATAGTCAATGCACCACGTAGCCTACACAACGGCGTACAATTGACAAAGTGCTAATCCTCTGATTGGTTACCGTTTGAAATGATTCAGCGAGTGTCCCGTTGAAGATGATGTCACTACAGCCATCAGCTGAGAATCCCGCCTACACTAGGGAGGTACTATCTGAGGTAGAAACACGGCATAGAGAAAAGGACCTGGGACCAAAAGGAAGTAGAGTCGAGTCGAGTTCAGTAGAGCAGAGCCATGCCATGCAGTAGAAACCCAGTTTATGTTTCTGACTGTTTGACCAGTGGCATACCTTGGGTTTTTAGAGCTATTTGGCTGGAGACAGCAGCCTACTGTTGCAAAACAACAGTATGAAGGCGGCCAGAGTGAACCAAAAATAGTCGAACTGAAACCGTGACACCAAAACGAGCTGAAGGACACTCTTTATAGTGTAAAAGTAATCATCTGTGGGTTTGTAATTACAACCAACCTCTTTCCCATTAAACCTTTATTGATTATAACCACTTTTGACATGTCCCGGAAATACAGTATGTATTTGTGTATTCGTCCTGGGTCCGTCTGCATGTGTTAACTGTATTGTGTTGTATAACAAATCTCTACAACGGTTTCCAACTATATGCACGAGTGTGTGTCCAGATGGGATATTATTGCCCTCCTCCTCTCCATTCGCAAGGACACGGAGGGAGAGAGAGAGAGAGAGAGAGAGAGAGAGAGAGAGAGAGAGAGAGAGAGAGAGAACCGACTGCATGCTAATCACTTCCTAATCAGCTTCTGTGATTGGCTGCCTCACTAATGAAATAATGGCGACTCATTTGCATTATAAAACAATTAAAAGGACTTGATAAAGGCTCAAGGGCAGAGAGAGGAGCGCCACACACACACACACACACACACACACACACACACACACACACACACACACACACACACACACACACACACACACACACACACACACACACACACAGTGACACAGGACAGCCGCAGTCTTTTTCTAAAAGATTGTTGAATGGCATCAGACACAACATCTGCCACCGTCACTCAGACTCATTTTGTGGTGATTTGCATTGACCTCCACCTCCAGGAGGCAAGGCAAAGTAAAAGTGCTTTGACTCAAACTGTTTGGAAACATGGGTGGACAGATACCCCCCCCCCCAGGGAGTCGCCTCGGAAAGAAAGAAGACCACGTTCATTCCTCGGTTATTAGCTTAGATGAAGATTATTAGTTGGCAACGCAGCAATAATGTGTAACAATAGCTAGTTTGATTAGCTTTTCCTTTTCTCCATCGGATCCAACCGATCTGCAGAATAGGCAGTATTAAATTCGATCCAACAGCTATGGTCTGAACAGATAGGAGTCCCTGGGACACGCTTAAATCAAAATGAAGGTCTGAGAATCTTTTCTCTTTCTCTAAACAATTCTAGAAAATCTATTACGACAAAGAAACTCCATTATAACTAAGAGATGTCTGATTATAAAATCTAAGAATGCTTAGTCAATACTTGTGCCCTTGTGCCAAAGAACACTCTTCTTAGGCTGTCTCAGAGTAGATTTCTAAAAAAAAAAAAAATAATCCTCACCTTGGTGTTGTGCTATCAGTTCAAAGAAGCAAAAATACATTGACTCAAATGTGAAATTGTAAACAGTCAATATAGTTTGAAAGCAAATGTGTCTGTAATATGTGGGATCTGCTGCCATGGAGTCAGTTGCTGTAATTTGAAAAATAGAAAGAAAAAAAGAAAGAAAAAGAAAGTAAACTACATGTATTGGAAATTATGAAAAGTCTGACCAATATAAGGTCATATAGTTTTGCAGCATATCCAAGGAAACTCTTTCTTTATACCCGTCCACATTCACTGTAAATCCTTTAAAGCTGGTATAACTTTAAAACCTATGTTCCTCTGCCGCCTTACAAATGTGAGTGAACCAAACTTGGGTTGAATAACACCAAGATGGCTTGTTAGTTTAAAAAAATACAAAACTAACGGAGTTAACTGAACTAGTAAAAAGTATAAGGGCATAGGGAGTGGATTCTAACATCCATCATGATTAACATTGTTTTCATTAAAAAAAAACCACTATGAATTATCTTAACATGTATTAAAGACACATTTGTTCATTTTACATGTTTTCTTTAAACTACAAAGGGGTCAAGTTAGAAGAACTCATGTTAAAGTTGCAGCATACGAAAATTGGAAGCATTTCTCCTGCCTCTCAACAGCTCTCCACACAGTGACAGTTCAGTGGGCGGCTATCAGCTAACGGTGCTAACAGTGCTAACAGTGCAGACAACGATTAAACGTGCTGACAAAGCGAACTGTGTTGACCTGAAGGGGAACACAGTTAGCGCTAGGTGGGCGTTAGGCTTCCGCACAGGCATCTGTCGGGACGGCATTATCAGCAGTAACCCGGGGTACGAACGCAGTGCAGAGCGGCGGACGTGATCTAACCAACGAGGCGCTCACATGCACAAACGTGCACTAATAGCATGCGAAGCCGTGCCAGCTAAGTCAAGAAAGCAAGGAGGAGCTTGGATAACCACACAAACAGAGGGAGAGCGACTTCATTCTCTCTACAGCTAGGCGTTACTTCACGTTATCTTTACATAGCAAATAGTTGTGTGCTGTTATATGAATACTCTGAATCCCACATATTGCAGCTTTATTAGGTTCTGAAGTGGTCTGGAAATATGATATATTAAGATAAATAAACTTGAAATTACCAAAACTTCTACTTCCACGTTATGTTAACGAGGAAAAATGTGTTGATTCCACTTAATTCCAATCTGATGTTTTCCATTTTAATACATATTGGAGCTAATCAGATAGACCGATGCATCATCCCTTCTTGGCCCTGAGCTTACGCCTGAAGACAAACAGTTCAAATCTGCTCAGGAATCTAATGTACTTACAGTGCTTACTCTTTCTCTTTCTCTCTCTCTTTCTGACTGTGACTAGTATTTATCAGCAGAGCTCAGTTGCAGTCTGCAGGCAGAGATCTTATCACCAGAGAGCAGATAAGACAGGATGAGTGAAAGAGAGTGGAACAGAAGGAAAGGGTGGAAGGAAATGGAGAGGGAGAGAAGGGAGGGGAAAAAATAATTATTTTTCTGGGAGATGAAACTAAGCCTATCGATTAACTTTTTCCCTTTGTTTCCGTTGCCTTTTGTCTTTTGTTTCCATCCCCGTCTTTCCTGCATTTATAAATGGTTCAACGAGGATCAAAATCCAGGTGGCTTTACAACCGTACCCCAAGAAGAGAAGAGAAGAGAAGAGAAGAGAAGAGAAGAGAAGAGAAGAGAAGAGAAGAGAAGAGAAGAGAGGAGAAGAGGAAGCTAAGCTCCATTTTGAAAACGGAAATAATTTTCAAGGACAATAATTACATTTACATCATTAAAAACCAATTCCAACCACAAGTAATACTGTTTCCCTCCAACTCATTAAAAATTTGTCCGAGTCGAGTTAATAATTACGTTTCCTGACCCCGGATTTATAATCATATAAGGCTTTGTGGGACATTTTATACCAGTGACTCACTAACAGTTTTGAGCTTTTTGGCTCAAATGCAGGAAGAAGGCTAAAGAAAAAAAAGAGAAGGAGACAGAAAGGAAGAGAGGATTTCATGTAAAAGTGATGACATAGTATCACTTCACTTGATCCGTGTTGTATTATTATATACTGTCCTTTCTTAATGCCCTCTTAAAATTGCTGTGTACTGTGGTGTTATACACCCTGTACTCTCTGTTGCTTGTGTTTCTTCTATTAAATGTGTATTTGTGTGTGTGTGTGTGTGTGTGTGTGTGTGTGTGTGTGTGTGTGTGTGTGTGTGTGTGTGTGTGTGTGTGTGTGTGTGTGTGTGTGTGTGTGTGAGAGAGAATCACTGAGCGGCCCTGACCACTTCAAGGACACTAATAAAGTTGTACCTTATCATTTACTTTCTCTGTCTTGTCTCTACTTTTTGTTCTCTCTCTCCCTCTCTGAGAATAGGTGAAATTAGCCTGAAATGATACAAGGTGACATCAGAGAGGCTGACACACACACACACACACACACACACACACACACACACACACACACACACACACTCTCACTCGTCACGCTTCAGTGGCCCTTGCAGCGCAGCACGACGCCATCAAAGCCAAGACCCATATACACACACCTCGCCTGTTAAACATACACACGGGCATGCGCAATCACACACCCAAATACACACGACTTACACAGCGACACACAGTCACATGCACATTGTCACACACACACACACACACACACACACACACACACAGTGACACTCATGCGTGCACGCACACACACTCAGAGCTGTAGTTTAATTGGAAGTGCTGAAGGCTGAAGAATTTCTCCTTCATCTCACAATGCTGTAATTGAATCTGAGACGTGTGTGTGTGTGTGTGTGTGTGTCTGTGTGTGTGTTCAGCTGATTCAGGAGTTTCCATTGACAGTAACAGTAAAACAGAAATGTGTGTTTTTCCTTCAGTGAGGAGGCTTTCTGTCCTTCCATCCCTGACTATCTCCTCCCCTCACCCTGCTCCTCTCTTAGGGGTTAATGCCGCTTTTCAATTCAAATTCAAACTCAAGCAGTTTTCCGTGCGCCACATTATTATTTTTTTTACAAACCGATGATTTGGTCGTACAGGCTCTGCGGTGAAAGGCAGTCATGACCTCCAATCGTTGCCTGTTAGCATTTCATTGGCCGACATGTCTCGAAAAGGCTTGGACAATAAAATGTTACTAACTGACTGGTTCTTTTAAAACGCTGTTGCGAACAAAAAGCTTGAATAGCACATGTACATTTTGAGAGCTTTCTTTGTAAAAAATCTTTGACTTTCTCTGTTGAATGACGCTCTCGTTTCTATGTTGAAACTGGGTTCAAATGGGAACTGATTATACAGAAGTAAAAACCCACGCGGTACAGTGTGAGATACACGCCATGGCAGACAGAGGAAAAAGATCCTGTGTAGCTACATTTTACTCAACGAGATAACTGCATTTACTCTCAAGTAAGACAGGTAATACCAGGAATTTAGCACAACATTTCGCAAACACGAAAACTGCAAATCCTCATATCCTCACAAAAATGATAAATGTTATTGTGAATTATTTTGCTGCTGGTCAATTTAGATATCAATCAACAAATGTATCAGCATTAAAACTGTCTGCAGCTCTAAATTCTTCATGGGAGAGCCATAAATAAACATCCTAAATTACCTCTTGACAGTCAACATGACACCTAAACTCTAAATACATCATGTTTCCACCAGGAAGTTCCTGGAAATCTCAGGGGAACTTTAAAGTCCCGTCAGACCGTTGTTGTCTGCGTTTCCATAGCAATCTAAAAAATGAGTCCACGGATGTAGTAAAAAAGCAACTTGACATGAGAAGGGGCTTATGGGAATATTTATTTTCCCCATATCTTTCTTCATTTCTATCTTCGTCTGAACACTATAATCAGTAAACTGTGTTTTTGTGTGTGTGTGTGTGTGTGTGTGTGTGTGTGTGTGTGTGTGTGTCCAGAGGTAGCTGTTAGCACTGTTAGCAGGGGTCGAAACCTTTCATAGACACTATCTTTATGACATTCACCTCCCCCCTGTGCGTTCCCTCTCCCCCTCTTCCGCTCTGCGTCTATCTCCCGATCGTTAATCTCTATTACTATTCAAATGCTGACATTTAAAGCAACTTCACATGCAGACGGACTCACTGACTGACTGGCAGATAAGGCCTGGGAGAAGAGAGGACAGGAGAGGAGGTGGGGTTGATAGAGAGACGGGGGGGCGAGCCTGCCGTTCACTGAGAAAAACTGGGATATCCTCCTCACCTCTCCTCTACCTCCCTCCCCCCTTCTCGCTGTCCGTGAATGAGTTCACCCATAAACCCCGGGGGGAGTCAGATTTCACTCGTTCTCAGGAAAGCTGAACCATCCCCTCTTTTCTGTGTGTTTGTTCACCCATTTACCTCTCCCCACACCCAATACTCTGTTTACTGTCTCCCTGTCCACCCCTCTCTGTATGTCAGTTTGGGTCACAACACAGTTTGGCCCCTGAGTTTCTCCAATTTTCACTATAAAACATATCGACTTGTGAACATTGACACACTCCTTTTGTCTGATACAACAGGTCAACTTTCCTTTTGCTTTTCCGTAGCAAAGCGAGCTCAAGTGACACAGACAGAAAAGTTTTACGGCCCGCAATTAAGTTTTAAGATGACTCTAGACATCGGTAGCTTACAATGTCACCGAAAAGACTAACCCATAAACCATCCACACGATCGGATCCCGTGTCAGTGTGTGTGTCATTGTCAATGAGTCAGGGGGGAGTAATTATTGAGCCCCTTAGACGGCACTCAGCCCGGCTCAGAACTGAGAGCACAGCTGGTTTTTTCCTTTTAAGTAAAAATCCCCAAAAAACAAGTCTCAACTGGCTGCTTCTCTCCACCCTTCGTCATACGCTTGACCTCAAACATGCTGACTGGCTGACTCACTACAGCCTGTTAAAACTTAAAACCAGATGATTCGAAAGGGGAAAAAAGAAATCATGGAAGCAATTCAATTTTTTTATTAAAGATCTCTTCTAAACATCGTGTGACTGATCTGAGAGTCATAAGGTTTTACTGTACAGCGCTGTTAGACACACACAATGTGAATGAGGCCAGATGGACACATCCCATTGAGTTATACAAAAGGGGCCTGGACGGTAAAGGGGATCAATGCCGGACAGAATGAGGTCAGAACGAGTTGGTGGTCCGCATTTGGGCGGAGCAGCGAGCCCCACACCTGTATGTACCCACATGCCACCGGAGCCAGCAAGCTTCTTTACACTGTGACACTGAACCGTTCATCACGTTGTCCTGATAACTAACTGATAAATTACCAGGAGAATACAATCAAATAATGCTTTAACCATTGGAGAGGATTTGAATGGGCCAATCACAGAGCAGACAGCAGGCCGTTTGTTTCTGAGCCAATCGGGGCACAGCTGAGGTTTTGGACCGAAAAAGCAGGCCTGGTGTGGACGAGATAAGAGCAGAACAAACACACACTAAACACCAACCCCCAACACACACACACACACACACACACAAGGTAAGTAAGGCCAGACGGAGAAGGAAGGAGGAAAATATACAGAAAATAAAAGGGGAAGGAGGGAAGAAAGACTAAAGAGGAAGAAAAGAGTCTGAAAAGTGAGAAGAGAAGGAAACTTGAGTGTGAGTTCAGAGAGAAAAATCCCACCCAAGGGGCTAAAAGCAGGTTAAATCCGAGGCAGCTAGCTTAGCAAGTCAGCACAGAGGCTGGTGACAGACTGAACTGCCTGGCTGACTTCTCCAATTGTCCAGCAAGCTGGTTCAAAGGCTGGCTGGCTGATTTACCGACTGACCGACCGACTGGCGGGTCGGATTTAGTCCATCCCGTGTTTGTGCAGCAGAAGCACTTCTGTTGTTCAGTCTGTCGGACAAAAAAGCGGTTCTCCACACGGACACACAATGAACAACCTGAAACAGCACTTATACTGGAGAGGCCGACAGAGACGAAGTGAGAAAAAAAGAAAAGAGACAAACAAATAAACACACAAAAAAAATACTCTAAAACATCCAGCTTCAAAGAAGAAGAAAAAGCGCCTAAAATAACAATTGGAAAAATGTTTCTGGGACTTCTGAAACCAATAAAAATCAAAAAAATATATATCTCAGATAGAAAAAAAGAATATGTCAAAGGAGCTCTTTTATCTGTGGTTGTGACACAGTTCTGTCGAACAACAAAAGATACCTAACGATAGCATTTACGGTCCTGGAGGAGTTTACTTTTCACTGGCAGCACAGAAAAGGAGCACATGAAACCAATAAAAATCAAAAAAATATATATCTCAGATAGAAAAAAAGAATATGTCAAAGGAGCTCTTTTATCTGTGGTTGTGACACAGTTCTGTCGAACAACAAAAGATACCTAACGATAGCATTTACGGTCCTGGAGGAAGTTTACTTTTCACTGGCAGCACAGAAAAGGAGCACATTACACAGCGGTGGAAACCACAGAGGCCCAAACAAAGGGAACAACGCACAAGTGGGAATAACATGCTAGCGGGCCAGACGACTACCAAAGCATCTTCTTCTGAGACCGTCTGCAGAGATAAACATACATTACACACTTCTGCTGTCATGACGACGGCTGTGCTGAGGGGCAAACACTATGTCTGCACTGATAACAAGCATGAACTAAGACTGGAGCTGTACGTCAGGTAAGTAGAAGGCCGTGTGTATATAAATGTCAAACAACGTGAAATAACAGCTACGGCTATGTTTACACTGTGGTCCGTAGGT